>NW_028258344.1:34937500-34995000 GCF_053883595.1 Heterocephalus glaber
CAAGGGAGTCATTGTGACAGTGCAAAATACATTTATGTACATCCCTCTTACAAAAACACCAATATGTTAGCATTCCGTGAAGCATGCTGGTTCTCAGGAAAAAAAAAATCCTATAAGAGAGTGAAATAGCAGCTCCGAAAGATAGCTTTTTTTCTTTTCTTTTCTTGAGGACAACCAAAAAGTTTTTTTTTCTTTTTTCTTTTTAACTACTAGAGAAATATCACTAATACATACAGATATAAAAGCAGCATAGAAAGATACAGGTTTCTCACCAACTAGGAATAAAGAGACTAAATGTGGGCATATGGATAAACTACAATGCATCTTCACATTTGTCCAACACATTTACAAGAAAAACACCATTGGGAAACCTCACAGGACAGAAGTGTTTTAACACCAAGAGAACTACTAGTTTTTAATAAAAAATCCAAACAGGGTGGGGTTGAAAAATTTTGGAAAGGGGCTGGAGCTGCAGCCACCATATTTTTTTAAAAATTATTTTTCAATATAAAATGAATGAGCTGGAATAGACCCAATGTCTTACTCTGTGAAACCTTGCAAAAGTGAAGAAACGTTGAAGGGTTATTTAGGGCAGCTGGCTGATGTTGAAGCTGCCAGAATGCTAATTAACTGCAGGCTGAGTCTCTTACTTCGGTGTGTGTGTATGTGCGTGTACATATATATAAAAAGGAGCCTTTGTGTTATGGCATTTTTTTTCTTGCTGCTGTATTCATACATCCCACTGCAAATCATCTTTCATTTTTCATTCTGTTCACCTGGTTATTATTATTTCTTTTCAGAAACAGGAAAAAAAACTGAACATCTGTGTCTCCTTCCAATCTGCTGCACATCTGCGCATTTGTAGCGGGTCTTCAAAGTTCAGTTAGCAACCCACGGACGCCATTCATCTTCTGGTTAAAATGTCTACTGCTGTATCCAATGCTCATGCCCTTGAGGGGTTTCCTCTTTTTTTTTTTTTTCATTATTGTATATAAAGAACATTGTGACTTTTAATATTAGCATTTTTTGCTTTCAACAGCAATTAGCAATCTCTTGGTTTGCTGTTTGGTAAAGCATCGGTTAATGAGGTCATCTAGTTTAAAATCCCAGCTACTTGAAAATAACAGGGAGGAGGTCAAATCTAGCATTTCATGTTATATTCTCTGCTCTCTTTTCAGTTCTCTAAAGAAAAGATATCTTTGTTATCCACAATAAGTCATTACGACCCGTTACTGGCCCTCTGTGTTTTTACTACCGCCTCAAGATACAGTTAGGTTTGCTCTTGCTGAAGTACTGAAATAGGATAGTTCATCTATAAACAAACAAACAAAAACATGACTTTGAGCCTCTGAGGATGAGGAACTGGTTTCATATTGGTTGTGTTGTCTTTCCTCCAACAGTTCTGAGTTCACGTCTAGCGAGGGGTTGTCTCTATGGTGGAAGGGGTCCCCGGGGTGGTTGACCTCGGAGTAGCTGCTGGTGGTGTGTCCATTGGGCTCCCAGCCCCACTGCTGGGTGTGACGGAGGAGCTGACAGCAGGTGTGTCTCCCTGCTGTGGTGCCTGCAGGGTCTGTCCACAGATGTGGTGGTGCTTCTCCCAGTCTTTGTGCTGGCAAAAGGAGCCACAGTATCGTGCTGTGTTACACCCACTGCAGGTCTCGCTTGCTTTACGGCCACAATTCCAGCAACTCTGAAGGGGAAAAGGAGATCCCAGGTGAATGCACCATGCAAGGCAAAAGTCTGATCAACAGACCAGGTGGTACTGTCCCCTTATTTTCAAGAAATAATGGTCATAATGCATAGTACAGGCGTATGTGCATGAATATACACAGCAAACATGTTAGATGCAGGGTCTAGTGTTAATTATTGTCCCAACTTCTCCACCAACCAAAATTATGGCACTGAACAAAGTAGTTAAAGACCCTGTCAAGTTTTACTATAAAATCCTTTCTTTTCAGTTTTGGCTATCTTTGTATCTAAATTCTCCATTCACTTTTACTAACTAGAAATCACTGTTCCCAAATTATTTCCCCTTCTAATACCAGTACTACAATGGTCAGATGCTTCTTCCTTGTAACAAAAATCAAAAAGGACCTATCAGACCCTGCATTAGAATCCAAGAAAGACAAGGACAACGGAGTGGATACGACATTCTATTCCCTTCTCCTCTGGGAGATGCTTGATAGGGAGAGGTAGGGCACTTGTAACCTCTCGGTGCACTCAGTACTTCCCACTGCACTTAGTGTACTTCACAACCAAACACCAGCACAATCTTAAAACAACCCTCTTTACCTCAGCAACCTGGATGGCATGATCCTTGGTTTATTTCACTGCGATTTTTTTTAAGCAGCCAGTGCTAGATAGATAGTAGGTGCTCCATAAATACTATATTTGTGAAATGAATAAATCAAACAATGCCTAATTCGGCTTTGTCAAATGAGAAATGAGCTGATGTAGCTCCTTTGCAACCCAGGAAAGTCAGAAGAGCAGAGGGAACGTGGGCTCATGTGGGAGGCAGGAGACTAAACTCAAACCCTAGCAAGTCAGCTGCCTATCTTAGGTGGTGTCTTGCAAGATGGGTGAAAAGCAAAAATGAGGTTGCCTTTGAGACTTAAACTTATTAGAGCAGAGGTGTCCTAGAGACAGAACACCTGTGTGGGACAGAGCTCCAGAAGGCAGGAGCAATGCAGAGAAGTCTAAATGTGACAGTGCCCTCAGGGGGCCTTCCAGGAGACTGAGCCACAGAAAGCTGACTTTAAATGTTCATTTACATGGTTAAATCTTCCTAGTTCCTAGGGTGAAACCAATTCCACTGTGAAATGCTATATCAAGTGATCTTAGCTTTGTGCCATGTTTTTTATTCTTTATCTTCATTGGTTTTGACTATTTTCTTGCAAAACAAATTCCTCACTACAATCTAGTAACCCTAACCAGCTGACAGTGTGTAGTTTTATCACAATTAAAATAGCTTTTTTTTAAAAGCCCTGTCATAGATAAATACTACAAGTGTCCCCATCGTGTTCCTTACATCTGTTTTGCTTTCAGCACCCAGGTTGTATAGCCCAAGATGGGCTCATGAGTCTACTGAAATTATCCCTGTGGAGTGCTAGCCCATCGCTCCAACACATAAGGCTCTGCTACTGTGCAAGGTGTGCCAGGGAATAGCTACTGGTCATGTTGTAACAAATAAAAAGGCTCCTAGAGGCTTTCAAATGCCAGAAGACTTTAAGAACTCTGGTTTAAAACTTCTAGAAAGAACTCAACTTTTTATTCTTCACTATTCAAAAATTATGACCCACGGAGAAGAAAAACTAAACTTATGATCTCAAACTAGGTGAAGTTAGCTAAAGAGATCTAGACACAACTTGGTTGCTATGTCAGTCACAAAAATGAAACTAAAATAATCAGTACTAGAACTTAGAACAAAGTTTTTTCTGCTTCAATTAGGAAAATATCTCAAAAGAGGTGAACCTCTAATCAGAGGCTTCATTACCATTATTCCTCCTCAAAATTAATGCCCTCCTCCCTCAAAATTAATTCCACTGCATTGCATGGGTGATGGTTCCACAAAGACATGAATAAATACAGGCTGGCCCACCCTTCAAAGCAGCGAGGTATGACACTCAGGGCTTGGAGGGAAGTTACTTCTGTAAGGCTTAGCTTTTAGAAGACTGCCAGCTGGAGTCTGGCACAAACTCAGCAAATAAGCGATATTCCTAAATTACATCAGAAAATCCCAATTAGAGAACAGAGACCCAAATCCAAAACAATATTTTAAGGAAATTAAACATCTAATCTGAGTCAAGTGGCTTCTTTAGGAAATACCCTGGGGTGTGAGTCCTATCCGTTTTTTGGCAGAGGCACATTTTGGCAGACACAAGGGTGGTAACTGCCCAATGTTCAATGGCTCCTTCAGATTGAAATCAGATGTACACAGCATTCTCAATTTAAACTGATTAAACACACAGACTAAACCAGGTAATTACAAATGCATGTGTTGGGGGGTGGAAAAAGGAGACAGAACGGGGACTTCTTTATTTTTTAAAGTGTTTTCAAAGATGGGAACAATTTTACAAATAAAAAAAGTGGAATTTTGCCAAATACAGAAACAGATGTTTTAGATCGCGAAGCTGCTGGGAATTGAGGCTTCTTGCCTAGCACTGCCTGGTTCTGATCCAGGATTTAAGGACTCCGGCTAGCTTTACCTCTGGTTCCATTCTGAGGCTGTTCAATTCTTTTTATTTACTGCCCACGAATGGGGCAAAAACAACCTTTAGCTGTAGGAAGGTACAACAGAGCAATTTAAATGATCTGGTAGAAAAGAATAAAAAACATGTGTCAGGAACTTTAGTGCATTCTCAACTAGCAAAGAACTCCAAAGTGCATGCTCCTTTTTAACAGCTAATTAGAAGGCTGAAAAAGCAATTCCTAGTGATGTACTCCGTTTAGGTGGCCCCACTGAATTTCTGGTTGGCTGGTCCATACCTGTGCAGCTGATGCCCAGCCAGTGCCTCTCAGCCTCTGAACAGTACAGTCCTGGGAGCAGAGGCAGGTACAGGACTCTCTAAGTACTCTAGGTCAGATCCTTTTACATTTCTAAGACTTCTATTCACAAAGGTGCAAACTGCAAATTATGTCTAATGCCCCAGGATATGTCCATAAAGATAGGGGACAAAGGCAGTCAATGGCTTAATTGAATTTTACAGTTTCTAATGTGTTTTTTATGTTTATTAGCTTTTAAAATTTTAAATAATTGCACTTGGCAATTATTCAGGCTCTTTAGGTGTGATACTGTTAACCGAAATTGCACAAGAGTAAATTCCCAAATATTACTTCATAGTACATTTCATTTGCAAAGTTAGTGTGTTTTTTATAGTCTTCACTTATTTGTGATACTATTTTTTCCTTTTCAGCATAAGGAATATTGTCTTCCCTATTTGGAAAATGAGAACAATTCGACTGACCAAAGTTGTGACTCAGACGGAAGAGTCTGAAGCCGAACACAAACCTCACCTTTGCTAAATATGCTAAACTCAAGGCTCTATGTGGACAGGGAAATGATGGATTGAAGCCTTCGGGTGCTAAAACCACATATGAAAGACTTCTGACAGTGTTTTCTATCAGAAATTCTCTTTGCCCTTTGCCTCTAAGAAAAAAAAATCCCCTTCCCCCTCCCTTTTTTTTTTTGGTACCAGGGATCAAACTCAGGACCTTGCACTTGCGAGGTAGGCGGCAGCACTGAGCTAAATTCCTGGCCCCTCTTTTTGTTTTCTCTATACCGAGAATGGTCACTCTATCCTTACTGGCCAAATATATCCCTTCTATTCCTTACTGTTGATATTTCTTTTTCTGAGAGGCAAAAGATTTTCTCCTGAATTACTGTAAGTTTCTCTTACACCAAAATGCTCGCTATGTTAAGTAAAACAATTATAATTTAAGCTCCCAACATGTAAAGAATTCTACAGAAGGGAACACACTGACTTAAATTCACACTGGGATCAGAACATTTTATACCTGCATTGCACTACAGTTGAAAACACTTTCATGTACATTTTACAGCTCAGGAAACAGAAGACCTCAAAATAACCTCTGTACTAAAAGACTTGCCCAAAATCACAAAGACAGGAAATCTCACAGCCAAGGTCTGAGTCCCCCAGGACTCTGTCCAAAATGTCACACAGTTCAGTTCAGATCTTTTCTTAGGTCCCACTGAGGCAGAAAGGTTTCAAGGGCACTTGTAATTACTGAAAGTGGACACAGTTGGGCCAGAATACTGGAGGTACCAAAGGCATGGTGCCATGGCATGTGACAAAAATAAAAATGGCAAAGACTTGTGTTTCTTCTCCAACTTCATTACTTAATGGCTTCAGAAACAGAGGTGAGTTACTGAGGCTCCTGAAGCAAAAGTGCATAAAGTAAAGAAATATCAGCTGCAAGAGAATTCAGGGTTATTTCAGTGCTAAGCACAGTGCCTGAGGGTCAGGGAGTCCTGAAGAAATGGCCAGAAATAATACCACATCTTCCTCTTGGCACTGGTTTGAAGAAAGCAGGTGGAGATATAGTCCCTGCTCCACACCCTGCACCTCTCTACCTCTGTAATTAGCTCATGGCCTAAGTCCAAATTAATCCCTCCAACTACGAGCATTGACAGCTACAGGGAAAGAACATCATCTTATTACCCCTACAACTTATTACTTTTCTTTCACCCTAACATTCAAACATTCTGAAGATTCACCACTACTGATCATTTCCCAATTTTTCCTTTTAAATGCCCCTTGTTGAAATTCCCTAATTTTGGTCTCCAAGATTTAAAACTCTTCTTTCTTATACTATAACTTCCACTTCTTTTTGTTCATTTTTCTCTAAGTGTTTGTCAAGAGGGAAAATAACATAAAGAAATATCCTGTCCTTCCCATGCTCCCCCGTCAGGTCTTAACTGTGAGCTGTAAGCCAGACTCTGAACCCTGTTTCTCCACGGCCACCTCCTTCCTCAGCTGCAGGCTCATATTACAGCCTCCTGCACTGGGTGTGCACTGGGTGCTCCTCCAGGATGCTCCTCCAAGTGAGTGTGCCCTGAACTTCATTCTGATGCCTTCCATTTGGGTCAATGGCAACACTTGAGCCCTAGATATTTAGTCGATAACTCTAACTCTTTAGTACCTGCAACCACTCCCTATTGAACCATTTCCTCAGTCACTCTGTCCTTTCCTATGTCATGGTTACTACTCAAATTTCCTTGAGGCCTTTCCTGTTAGAATCATAGAATAATTTAACTGGGTTTCCTTCTCCCTCTTCTCTCTCACCCCATAACACACACACACACACACACACACACACACACACATTTGCCAGGGATCATTTTTAATAAAATACTTCTAATCATCTAATATGTATCTCTTCACCACCTTGACCACAAATATTATCCTGGCCTTGCAGCTGAGAAGTCCAAAGCTCCAACAGTTAAGCAATTCAAAGTCATCCCAAGCCCAGTGCTCTGGTTCACTATGCCATGAACTCCTATGGATCCAACAACTAGCCTTAGTGCATGCCAAGGCTTCGGGCTTTTAAATAAATGCAACAACAACACAACAACAAAAAAAAACAACCCTTATTTTCTAGCCAGCATCTCCAAACCTTTCCAAACTCCTGCCACAAAGCAATCCCCAAATCTTCTGAACCACATAATCCGGTATAGTCACAGCAAAAACCCCTCTCCTGGTACCAATTCCTATACTCATTCCCATCACCAGGACAAAATACCAGACAACCACAACCTAAAAGGAGAGGTTTATCTGGCTCACAATACCCACTGTGTTCAGTACATGGTTGGCTGGCTCCAAGGCAAAAAAAGCCTGGTAAAGGAAAGCTGCTGCTTCACCCCATGGCAGCCAAGAAGCAGAAGCAGGGACAAAAATAGAGTCTTCCAGGTCACTCCCACTCTGTGACCCACTTCATCTGAGCAGATCCCATCTCCAAACATAAGACTTTTAGGGGACATCTTAGATCAAAACCATAACAATCAGTGCATACCAATGGGTGAGGGCCAAGGGAAGATCTGGCTTTTTAACAAATATAACAAAAACCTTATTGAAACAGGATCACCGATCATGCTCTGGGATTGGACTGTTCTGTGAGGGCTTTTCCAGGACCACACTTTGAGGTTTCTATGTGGCAACCATGAGCCCACACAGGTGACACCTGAAGAGTTTAGGCCATACTGGAGAGACGCTACTGGAGGTGGTACCAGTAACTCTAGAAGGAGCAGGGGCGGAGAAATTTGATTTGCTCACACCATCAGGGTTTAGCAGGCTCTCAAAATATAAAATGTAAAGACCTGATCAGTGTTTCTCTTTAGGTACCACAAAACTGCCTAACTTGAGATAACTATGTGGTTCTGGACCTGTGAAGACTGTTTTAGTCTGGGAGCAACATTTTGGTGCTTAAAACTCAGAATTAACTGTTGGAGCAGTACAACTACTAATCAGTTTCTATACTCCTTTCCAGTTACTTGCTTCAATCACCCAAGCTAGATCAAGCTCCTCAAGGAGGAGCTGTAGATGTTTCATTGTAAATGGCCATAATCTGACAATGTCCATTGGAAAAAAGTTAGGAAATGGAAACGAAAATTGAGGGGCAACCCACTTTCTGGTCCCTCTTCTGTCTTAGCCAGAAGCTTTCTTTCTCCCAATAAATTTTTCCTACTCTTAACCTCCATTGTTCCTAGAATTCAATCTTTGATTTTAGAGAACACGAACTCGAGTTTCGGATATCTAGCAGGTTTGAGAGTTATATCTCTTCCCCTATATCACTTTGGAGGTCTTCCACTGAGATTACTGGTCAGAGGTAAGAGTCTGCTTTTGTTCCCTAGGTTCTAACTTTGGTCTTTTTGCTTCATAGATTATAACTTTTGTTTCATAGGCTCTGGACATTTGTTTCATAGATTCTGGTTTTTGTTTCATAAATTCTGGCCTTTGTTTTGGCTTTTGTTTCAAAAGTGTCTTAATTTTAAGTCGTGCTTTAAATGTTTGCAAATTTCCTGTTTTTCTTATGCACTGTCTTTTGTTAAAATTACATTTTATTCTTGTTCTGTATGTGTTGCATTTAGACTTAGTTGCTTAAAAAGGCCATAAAATGGGTCTCTTATGAAATCATCTCAGATAAAGACAGTTCAGGCTTTTATCTGTCCCTTATAGAATGCTAAACAGTGGTTACTCCGCCAGCTAGTAATTGCCTTTGGGGCAGCTGCCACCCTCAAAGCACAGGACAGGTTTCTCCAGTTGCCCTCTGGTGAATCCCTACTTCCACTGACGCCAATGGTGGGTGGAATGTTGACCAGATAAGCAACTGGGTTCCTTTCGGAGACAGAGCTCTGATTGCGTGGAACCAGCAGAAACTGAGGTGATGACGGAGGCGTCATGGCCAGGGCTACTCCCTGGTGGATATCCAACGGTCTCCCAGAAGAAACTAGCTCCCTCCCGGACAGCCCATCCAGGTAATCAGCAGAAAATCTCCATATCTTGTCCTATTTGGACTCCTCAGTGAGGTGAAAGGGGAACTCTGTCAGTGATCATCAGATATCCTGTCTCAGAGTGATCTGAAGCAATGCCGTCACAGTCCTTTCTTAAGCGTCCGTTAAGAGTTGCGCTACAAGTCTGGACTGCTTTCTCTACTACTAGTAAGACAGACCTCTAGACAAATGTCAAAAACTCAAATCTTTGATAGATTAAAAACTACCTGAACCTTCTCTCCCCCTCCGAGGCATGGTCTTCATCATTTATGTGTGCAGGGGAGAAAAATGTTTTTTCTGATAGGTTATGGACTTTGGAACGTTGACTGTGGACTTATAAAATGCTATATGATGATTTTTTGATGTTTAAACAACTTGAGCTTTATTGGGGCCTTTTCTCTCTGCTAGTGAGTTAAAAACTCCCCTTAAACTTTTCTCTAACTTGTTGGGAGTTCATTTGAAAATCCCTTGTAGTCAGGCCATTTCTCCTTCCAGAAAGTAAGACTAAGGCAACTTGCAACAACTGTTTTGTTTTACACTAGGTAAAATAGCAATCAGTAACCTGCATTTGTGCTTTTACATGCTAACTAGAATATGGGACTATTTTAGCCAGCCTTTCTCTTCATTAATGCCTACATAGGAAGTCCATAAGAGTACCTTTACTATGTAGGTAGTGGCCGCTAGGAGGACCTATGAGTTTCAAATACTTAGTAAATTTAAAGTGGACCTTAAAGGAGTAACCTTGTTTTGCTAATAAAAGTTGGCTAAATGACTGGATAGACAACAGAAATTTCTCAGAGCTTTCTCTACCATAGGGCCTAGGGCAGAATCTCTGATTTACCATCTCTGAAGGTGATCTCTTTTGTAGGAAAGTGTCCTAATTAGACTGTTGATTTATTTTCCTCTCTTTCAAGAAACCAGAAATCAGTGGTTTAAATCTCTTGGTTTGCTAGCAATACTTCCTTCTCTAAACATGATTGTTATGGCTGAAGTCAAGTTGTGCTTTGAGCATACCTACTGGAGTAAGGATATGAATTACCTGAGGAAGATAAGATCGTGCACTGGTAAAGGGTAGACAGTCCAGTCCAGTTTTATTTTCTGGTTCTCTCTCTAGATGGTAGCTATCTACCCTGGAGTGTTATAAACCTTGGGGGATGCCCTGAGGACACCCCAGGGGGCACAGGAATCAAGCAGAGACTCATGGGACGCTATATTTGTTTCTCTTGTTTCACATTAGGAACTCCATATCTGAACCTCTTACTCCTATGGAATATATTACGGAGTAATTTAGTATTTCTCTAAACCTGTGTATGGTGTGCCTACCTCCTAAAGCTGAGTACACAGAGGAAAGTACTATGATGCTATCTCACAATTAGAATTATACTGTAAAAGAGAGAAAATGGTCAAAATCATCTTTTGTTGAGATTTTCTTTACATTAAAAAGTAATTCTTGCTTGTGTTCAAATGTAAATGTGGGACAGAGAAAAATGAGACTCCTCACCCTTAAGACATTCAGCACCTCTAAGCCTGAGGCTACTCCTTGGCCTTTGGAACCTGAGAACAAAGTTTCCAAGACAACCTTAAGCCGTGACCACCAGGTGCTGAGGGTGGAGTTTCTAGGCCAGCCATAATTAAAATCTCCATGAGGCCATATCCATCCTTAGCTAAGTTGTTCAGGTCCCTCAAAGACAACATCTCTTGCAGGAAGTAAATGACAAATATGGGACTAACTGTGTTCATGTGTCCTTTTCTCTCAGTGATCTAAGACAGATTAAATGAGACCTAAGAAAGTTTTCAGATGAACCTGATATGAACATTGAGGTCTTCAGAGGACTTACTCAGACCTATGGAGTAGATTAGAAAGATGTAATGTTGCTCTTAAATCAAACATTGATTTCTAATGAGAGACAAGTAGTATTACAAGCTACTACTACATGTAGAGACAAATATTATCTTAATTTTGGAAGCTCAAAAGACAGGCAGCCAGGGGAACAACTGGTTCTTACTGGAACACAATCAGTTTCTATACAAGACCTCCACTGGCCTGCCAATCAGACAGGAGATTAAATACAGGACATTTTCAGGCATGTATTCTTGAAGGTCTAAGAAACATGAGAACTAAGTCCTTCAATTATTTTAAATTGTCAACTATTTTACCAGGAAAAAGCTGAACATCCCTGGATCCTGATTTGATAGGAGGAAATACTATAGTTTTTCCCAAGTCAGTCTTGCAATAGGTAGATGATATGCTGTTATGTACCCCCTCAGAAGAACTTTCTAGTCAAGATATCTGCAATTTTCTAACAGAGGGGGATTATAATGTTTCTAGATCTAAGGCACAACTTTGCAGCCTTGAGGTAAAATACTTAGGCCTTATTATATCTAAGGGAACCCAGAGACTGGGGGAAGAAAGAATTAAACCAATTCTTTCCTTTCCACACCCCAAGACTCTAAAATAGCTAAGGAGATTCCTGGAAATTACAGGCTTTTGTGGCCTTCAGATAGCAGGATATAGTGAGATGGTGTGAGCCCCTATTAGCTTATAGAGAAACCCAAGAGACAGACACCTGGGACCCTCAATTCCCAGATTGCACTCTAGAAGTTCAAACAAGCACTTCTAAGTGCCTAACTACAGGACACCATTTCAGTTTGTATGTTAATAAAAGGTGAGACATGGCTTTGGGAGTGTTTCTACAACATCAGGGAGCTGCTCAACAGCCTGTAGGGTATTTCAATCATAAATTAGATATTATAGATTCAGAGTAATTCATTAAAAGGGTAAGCCCTAAACAATATAGTTAGAACACTTTCATTCTCTCTCAAGAGGCAAGAAGGAGCCATTTGGGTTCTTTGCTTATTGGTTTGATTTTTCTGCTAGGCAATGCAGTGGGAGTCAATCATAGCTTTTGTCTCTGGAGACATGTTTTGCTAAGGATTGCAGATCCACTCTGGAAAAGCTCCTGATCTTCATTGTCCTTCTACACCTGAGATGGTTAAGTTTTAGTTCTTGTGCCATACTCAAAGGCGCTCTTCTCTCCCTTCTCCACTGCCCTGCTCCTGAGAAATAGGGCAGTTTAATTCAAGGTACTTCCCTTTTCTGTGGCTGCTGGATTTCAAGACAAAGCTTCCAGAATGGTGAGTTTCCCTTCCCTGGAATCCTTCCAGAGTAAAGCTGACCTTCGTTTATCACTGGGCCATATAGAAAACTGGTCTAGGTTTAATCCTGAAACTCTCAAAAGATAAATGTAAAAGTTTTAGTTCAGATTTATCTGTCTTTCAGCCCTCAGGCAAAATTAGAGAATGGAAAGAACAGCTGACCTGGCTCTGGCCACTTCCTTGCACCTCTAGTCAGCCGCCACTGGCACTGGATGAGATAAAGTCTAAGGGGCACCTTGGATTGGGCACAGAACAAGAGAGATAGACAAGGATGCCTTCTTTTCCTTTGTTTCTTTTCAAAATGGGAAAAACTGTCATAGGTAGACATCTGCAGCGCAGCAGGTTGGAGCCTTGGCAGGCCTTCTTCCCTCACTGCTTGGAATTCATATTTAGCTCCAAAGAGTGTCACCTCGTCTCTTCTCCATGCAAACCTGGCCTGAGCAGACCCCCACTGGAGACAGTTAAAATTACCTTTAATAGTCTGTCCCTTCAGAGGGAACAATTACATGTGGCTATCAAACTATGGTTATCAAAGCAACAATGAGAAGCCTGTATACCTGGATATTCTAGTCAGATAAACCATCAGCTTAGGGCCCATCTTAAAATGGTCTTTGCTTTCACAGGTGTAGTAGTTTTTATTCCTTTTGATTCTTATTACAAGAGATCTGTTAATTGATCTACAAAGTTCTGACTAGTCTTATAGTTATAAATCTAAAATTATAAAAATTATAATTCAACTTGGCCAAATACATCTGAATGCACTCTGATTTACAAACAAGTTGTTTTATGTGTGTGTCTGCCTGTCCAATTTGTTATAACATCTACAGCTGTTATGTTTGAGCTTTTTTCTTTTGGCATTTTGGATTTTTTAAGATGTTTGCCTGTAACTCAAGTTGGCTTACAGATAAATGTAATTAAGGACATGGTTCCCCCAGGTTGCCAGATGATCCAAACAATGTCAACTGGTTTTACAAATACAGTACATATTGTTGTCCGTGTATAATTTGGGAATCTTTCATTGGTCAAAAATAATGTGTTAATTGCTATGATCTGGCTCTCCCAGGTCACCTAAAATTTTGTTAAGATAATAAAAACTCTTGGGCTTAGGAAAACTACTGGACAGGACTCCCCTTGGTAAATAAAAGAGTGGCTGCCTGGAAAAAATTTATTCCAGGGCCGGGGGTTTAGCTCAGTGGTTTTGCTGCCTGCTGCGCAAACCCAAGAACCTGAGTTCAATCCCCGGTACCAACAGAAAAAAAAAAAAAAAATTTATTCCAGCCTTTGTTCACAATGGGGACCCCAATAATTTCCATAGCCTCATGGGAAATACATCGCTAAACATATCACTGTGATAGGTATACACTGGTCATGGGCTAAGTTTTCTGTGAAAAAACAAGGTTTTACTTAAAATGTTCTTGGTACAAAGCAAAATTAAATGACAAGGGGTTTCATGTAACTGATACTCATTGTTATTTCGTGGTGTACTAAATATCATTCATGCCTTCTGGGTGTACAGGTCTTCTAAGGCATTGTTTATGGTAATGAGCTTTTTTGACTCGGGCATCTGCCTTTCTCTTGCACTCCAGCTACTTGTGATAAGAGGTACATGTCAAGCCAGCATGAGATAGCCAGTCAAACAGTAGTTTTCTTAACAACTTATATATGTTATATGTGTCACCAGACTTAGGGATGTTCAGCCGTCAAACAGTTGAAACAATGTCACACACTAAAATTAGAGGCTAAACATTATGAACTCGTAAGGTACATTTATAAGCTAACATGTATGTTCTCTTTAGATGGTATCCCTCTAAAGGATAACAAATAGAGTTTTCTTTATGTCATTTAAAGTCTTGTGATTGGATGGAGGTGTTTGACTGAAAGACTATTCCATACTAAGATGGACATGTAAGTTTTACAAAGAAAATGTCATCATGATTGCCATGCTAAAATACTATGTGTAGCTCTTAATCCTAAGTTTCTGTATAATATATAACTGTTGTCTGTTAACATTCTACAGGGATTCAACTACTAAAACAACCATGGTTGGTAAAAAATAACAGCCCTCTAACTGTGCTTTATACTTCAAAAGTGCTTGATGTTTTAACTTTTATAATAGTTAAGCTCACTGCCCATACTAAAATACTATGTCGCTGATCTTCTCTTCTGGGTGTTCAACAACTAAAGTTTGGAGACCAAAACTAGAAAGGTAACTGGGCTATGAGGACAGCCAATATTTTGGCCCTGGCCCCTCAAGGTCAACAAAAATCCAGGACACAAAGGAACCTTTCTTACAGGATCCTACATCTTTGGTAAGTCACTCAACCTCCTGAGCAGGGAGACTGCTGGGCACCAGAGGACAAAATGTACCATGTGCCAAAGGAGGGTCACAAAGAGGGAAAAGTCTCCCATGCTTTCACTGAAAGCAACACGGTCAAGCAAGGCCGTGACCCATCCTGACAACTGACACTGACAGAGGAGCTGAGAGGCTCTATGCGTGGTTCCAAAGTAATGCCTGAGGAGACTTAACTGACCTTGATAGATAGGCAAGAGGTTTATACTGATTGGCACAGGTCTCACTTTAACTTGGTCTTAAACACTCAGCAAAAAAGAATAACCAAAGGAGGTATAAAATAATGCTATAGTAATAAAGCTAGATATAGAAAGGGGCTCCAGTCACTGACCCCTTCTGGCAGTTTCTAGCTACGCCAGTAGCTGACCAATTATGGATTATTAGGGAAAAACAATGGTAAAATCTATAAGAGCTCAGCTAGAGTTTTAAATTTCTTAAGTGAGATTTGTTCTTCAAATTATCTATTTTCTTACAGCTAAAACTAGAGAGACTTATGACAGAGTATCAAACTTATACGTAACTTTTATCAATGAAAGAATCTAAGTGCCAACAGGTTACAATCACTATTTCAATTTCTAAGAGTGACTTTCTCCCCAAACTGCCCTTCCATTCTAGTGTGCTCATGCTTAGATTATGCATGCTCTAATTTCTTAAAAGTTTTGTTTATTCTTGCCTAGAGCTGCCAAACTCCAAGCAGTCATACAAATGGAACCAATGACAAATGTGCTAGCCTTCTTTTACTGGGATCCCCCACATCAACCTTGTAAACAGCTTATTAATTGCTAAACTACAATACGACTTCTATGCTGGGATTCTGAAGTCCCCTGGACCATCTCCTTATCCTCTTTGTGGGAGGCTATTACTAGTTCCTCCCAGCGGAAACCCTTGTTGGCCATATTCATAGCAATTCTGCTGACCTTATAATTTGGCCCCTGTGTTCTTAACTGTTTGTCTCCTCCAGACTTAAAGCTATATGGCTACCAAGATGACAATGCCTGGAGCCTTTAGATAGACCCTCTGTAGAGTAAATGACTGCTGATCATAACTACTACGACCCTCTTCAGCTGGAAGTAGCCAGACTGGTCTTCGCCCTTTGCCCCCTCACAGCAGTTAGGGGTACTTCTTCAGAGGGGGGAATATTACCCATAGGTAAGTTAATTAGATACCTTACAGGCAGTTAGACAGGGCCTCCCTTAAGGTGCCAGCCCTCCAAGAGCCAAAACTGCAAGGAGCCAACATGGAGAACAACTGAGGCACATTCACTGGTTAGCATTATAAAAAGAGGAGGCACTACTTCCCCTGGAGATAGATAGCAGTGATTGATATTCTAAATGGAAAATTCCTTGTTTGTGACTTGTTTCCCCATTGGATCCCCATTTAATCAATATTACCCAGGTGACTGTACTTGTAATCTTATTGGTTGGTCATGGCTTTGTCCCACCTCATGCCCACCCTGTAAATTTCCATTGGGTCTTATAGTTTTGTTCCACTTTGTACCCACCTCACCACACGGCTTTACTGTACAAAACATCCTTGAAAAGTGGGGTGGGTGGGCAACCCACTTTCCGGTCCCCCTTCTGTCTCTCTTAGGCAGAAGCTTGCTTTCTCCCAATAAATTTTTCCTACTCTTAAAAAAAAAAAAAAAAGAAAATTGAAAAAATTTAACAGTTCAAGATGACTAGATTCCATTAATTTTTTTTTGATTTATGCTAATGCTGGGATTATAAAAAAAACTTTAAAAAGATAAAATATATAAAATATCATATTGATTAGGATCTGTCCCAAGTGTCATTCTGCTAGGGATAATAATTATTAGTCTATAAGCCTCAAGTAAAGTTAAGGAACTAGGTGGAAATGACTGGAGAAAGTCTAGTGAAGAAACAGGCCCCCTAGCACAATCAGGAAAAGACAATTCCCACCCCTGCCATATGACTATTAACAAGGTGGCAGAGAGCCAGGCAGACCAGGCTTAGGAGCAGCTCACACACAGTCCTTGTGAGATGCCAAGCAGGAGGCTGGGCCCCTCCATGACACAGCTTTCTACCCTGCAAAATGAAGAAAACAACTCTACTCTGACAGAAGCCTGAGAAGAAAATGAGCTACTGAGCAGAAAGCAATTCTGATCCACACCTCGCACAGTGCTACACGGTCACTGTGGGTCTCATTTCATCTTGGGTGAAGCAACCCTCAGGCAACCTCCAGTCACTCTGCCGACCATGGGGTTGCCACTGTCTAGGAAGCTGGTTCATGGGAGGGTCCATCCCAGCAACAGCACCTTGTTTCCTACAGAAAGGGTCCCAGTTCGGATGATAAATTATGGGGTGCTCCACCCCTGACCAAACAATACCCGTGCATTATTCCTTCCTACCTCTGTGTTTTTTTCTTCCTGCTGGTCTCAATTAAATGTTTTCAACTCTTCTGTCCTCCTTTAGGATCTTGTGCAACCCTTTACTGTCAACCTTTGAGAACCACTGGTTTTTCTAACCAGAGTGAGCATTATCAATTCCATTTTACATGTGAAAGAAGAAGGAAAGCTTAGAGACAGAAGCAGTTTTGAGATTCTTGCACTTAACACAAACAGCTCAGAGGAAACAGTTCCACTGGGCTAGAACGAGTCTTTTTCTGAAGCTCAGGTTCCTTCTTATAGTCTCTAAAAAAGGGAGAAGATAAAACAATATGTGTACTTACATGACCTACATATTTTTGTGGACTTGAATTATATAGGTTATAGATACAATCTAAATAAGAAGGTGGTTGATGTTTACCATAGGAGATAGCTTCAAATAAAGAGAAGGAAAGAGAGAAGGGAATGTCCAGTCATAAAAGTATAGTACTATGGGAAATACGAGCACATAACAACACCATGAATTTTAGCTCTTGAAACACTATAAATGAAAATACTGATGTAAAAAATATATTTTAAACAGCCCCGTAAGGTAAGTGAATAACATACCATTTTTTGAGAAACAGTCTGACAAGAGTAAAATAAATCATCCCTGAGTGGCAAACAGTTCAATTCAGTCTCCTGAGCCCTGCCCTCGGACCCCTCTGTCACACCGCAGGATATAACCATCCAGTCAGCTAAACATGGCTGGTCTGTAAGTGCTGAGACCATGTAACTTCTTACCCACAGCAGGACACCGAGAAGGAGGTGCTCAAGTGATGACAGGAGGGTATCAAGGCACTGTCCTGCCTTTCACATGGGACATGGTGAACCACTTAAGACTGTTCTACTTACCCTTCCAACCCAAGAGAAGCTGTGTCTGTCTAGCTGGATTAAATAACTGATTTGAGCTTTTAAACATTTTGACTAGTGTTGTTTATGCACACACCAAAAAATGAACAAAGGTCACCTTCCCTGTGACCTCTACACATCTCCCAGACGGATCAAAGCCAGCAAGTTTCTGAAGGTGGTTCAAGTAACGTCATCTGATGTGCCAATTTCAAGCCCAGTAGGTCCACTGAAAAACTATCCTTTTCAAGTGTCACGTCCTGCTCATTCTATCTCATGGGTATCCAGACAGCACAATTAACCCCAACCCTGGCACCACTACCAGCCACCTCGCCTATCCATCTTCCTCCCCATCTCTCTCCTGAAACAGCGATGGTCTGACTCTGACTGATCTTTCCCCAACACTCAGCGCCACGGGGCCACCTGCTTCTAAAGCTTCCCTCCTTGTCTCCCCTGTTTCCCACATGAGCAAAGCAAGCCCACTTCCTGAGGAAGCAGCAGAAGCAGGAGGGGTGGGGAGGGGCGGAGGACAGCTGCTAACCAGTCCTGGTCATCCTCAAGTATAAGAGACCTTCATGTCAAACTTTCTTACAACTCTATAATTTAGTTATTCAACTCTCAGTGAATTGTAGTCAAGACAAGCGGTCATTGTTGTACTCTCAGTGCCAGAACTGTCCCTGATATGTAATAAAAGCTCAAGAATTTACTGGAAGCATAAACAAATAAGTGGATATGTGTAATTTAAAGCTGTATGTATCAAATAACCACTTCCCTGGGGAGGTCACAAAAAAAGAAGGTCCATTAATTTCTGAATATAGTTTGAAAATCAATAGCTGTTACATTTAATGGGAATGCATATTTTTTTTCAACCAATCACTATCATAGTCAGACCCTTTTCTCCCCCCTAGGAAAATGAAGAGCTTTAAATGTCTAAAGCACAACACTATGTGGGCCTTATTTGGGGACAAATGGTTAATCATCAAGAAAAATCCCTGAATATGACATCATAGGTGAGAATTCTGAGAGGTACTGAACCACCAGGCAGATTAGCTGGGCCACAGGATCCTAACCTGATGGGCTGCCCACCCAGGAGACCAACCGGGGGTGGGAGGGTGCTTTACACACATCCAAGGAAGCAGAGCTCTTCTGGCTGGCCAGCTTGGGTTCTGGAAGCTCTGCAGACTTGAGGTCTATTCAATACACAGTATTTAGATAACACTAAAAAGTGGTGTCAAGATCCCTTTTTTTATTCTGAATAGATTTTATAATAAAGACACAAAGCTCATACAGTAGTGAAAGCATACAACAAGTCATTGCCCAAACACCAAGACTTATTAATTCACAATTTCTTCCTAGACACTTGTTTTTAGAATTCACGGACTTATACTCTTTAACATATACATAGCTCTAAAATGTTCATGTGCAAGCAGTTTTGCAGGATGATAAGTGTGCCTTACAATGTTACTAACTTGTACAAGATCTCTTCAAAAGATGCTAATAAAGATTTTTTTTACAGAAACATAAAACGCACCAAGTCCTTACATATCTCAGCTGCTAGATGCCAATAAAATTGAATTTCTGTCTAGTTTAGGTCGACAATGGAAAAGTCAGCAGTTAAAGGGTAGATAAACTTCCCTTTGTCCCTCTCTTCCTGAGAAACTTTCAAATGTTGAAAATCAATTCCTTTTGTCCCCGTTATTCATCTGCTACACATTAAATAGAAACTCTGGGCATTGAGTGATTCCCGCAGCGTCTTTCATCTACAGAAAAGCCTGGTACAAATTAAATTCTGACTCTCCCTCACAAATTACAGATATGTATTGTAGTAGACCATTGATTTATCAGTTCATGCCTTTGAGTTCAGCTTTGTGAGAGAGACGGGCTAATTGTAGTCTTTTATCCAAAGTTTCTTTGGGGTTGATGATTGTGATGTTGCATTAATTAAGGTGGGGCATATCTACGTGGCTTTAATTTTATGGGACATGTTTTTTAAAAGTATCGTTATATTCTAGTTATTTACTTCCCAGATTCTGGAGTCATTTAGGCTATTTTTGCATGCATATGTGTGGAATATATATACTGGAATAATACTAAATGATATCACTTCTGACAGCAATGTTATTTAAGGACCATCATAACGGTTATGACAAATAGTGTGGGAATACAGAGTGCCTACAAAATCTTTAAGAAATATTTAGTTGATGTAAAAACATGTTTTTACAACTGGACTTTAGGACCAAGAGCTAAAGAAGTTAATTTGATCCCCGGCCTATCACAGCCCTTTGGTCAAAAGGAAACCATGCGTGAGCACATGACAGGGAGACAGGGAGCCATGTTCTGAGTCTTTAAACGGTGCTGGAAAGTTGTAAGAATTTCACATTCATCTATTTCATAGAATACATTAAAAACCTATTTAGTCTAAATGTCGTTTTCTTCCAGGTCTTCCATAAAGACAATATGATTAGCTCTTAGTCAATTCCACAAGTGCGTCAACATCTCCAAACTGCTCTGCATTTCTTCCGCTGTGAACTGTCGCCCCCTGGGATCAAGAGCACCCCGGTTACGGAAGCCACCCTGCTCCCTCGGGAGCGGCCTCACCTCGCTGGAGTCCTCCTGCTGATTGATGACGGCCAGCGCGTCCTCTGCCGCCTGCCGCTTAGCCTCAGCCACCGTGCGCTCCATCTTGGCGCGCTCCGTCGTGATCATGTCATGGGCTTTCCGCTCCGCCTCAGACACGGCCTTCTGTAGCTCGGTCATCGCTTGGCGCTTCACCTCGTTCACAGCTTCCTCTGTGGGGGGGTCAGGCCGGGCCAAGCGGATGGACAGAGAACAGCGAACAGCCGCGTTAGTGCAGGCCTTGGGCGCTAACAGAATCTTAGCGGGCAGCGGGCCTCTCATCCACATTGCTGTGCAATTCTGGCTGTCTGAAAAAACTAGCGGTCTTTGAGATTCGCGTAGGAAAGCAAACAGTGAGAATTGGGGTGAGAATTTTTCTTTACGCCCGGAGTGGTGGCACACCTGTAATCTCAGTACTCAGGAGGCTGAGGCTGGATAGCAGTGAGTTGGAGGACAGCTTAGGCTACATAATGAGTTCGAGGACAGCTTAGGCTACATAATGAGTTCAAGGACAGCCTGAACTACATAGTGAGACCCTGTCTCAAAAACACCAAAAAAAAAAAAAAAAAAAAAAAAAAAAAATTTCTTTAACTTGCACTTCTGGAAAAATATTTAAAATGTATCTATCATCCCTATTACTTTCTAACCAGGCTAGTGTCTACAGAAATGATTCTGAGACCACACTTAGTACTGAAAGGACAAGATTATTCACAAGAAACCTGTCTGGGCCATTCCAACACATGAAGAAGACAGAATTCCACAACAGGGGCAACATGAATCCAGGAAGTCTGTGGGTAAAGCATTATTCAGAAAATAGGAAGCAGTATATTCTACATGTACACAGATATGAGTTCAAACCATTATTTTCTGGTAAAAAAAACCCCACAACAAACTGCAACACAAGAGTTAAAAGGTAACTCAGCAAGTAGCACAGACTTTTACAATAAAACTGATGATGAAACAAGATGATCTGGTTTTGCCTTTTTCTGAAGTCACTTTCTGAGTAATACAGATTTATACTTTAATAGACCAAGTGACAGGCTTTTAATATACTCTAATGTCTAAGTTTTAAGCTGCTGTCCTTCGACTTCACCAAAGGCATACAAGAGCTCTGGATAACCGACTGTTGCTCCGGACAAACGTGACAGCATCTACTGCTGGCCAACACGGTTGGCCCTGACTGTGAATCTGCCAGGTGTCCAATGAGCTCTTATTTTTGGCTGCAGTAAGGGTACAAAGATTCAACTAATGTACACCATAAGACTGACAACTAAAACAAGTAATTTCCATTTTAAAAAATTAACTCTTCTAATTAACAAGGGAAAATATCCTCCCCCTGAATTAGTTTATCTAATTTTCATCTTTATTCAAAGCAAAATGACAATGATTAATTGAAAATTTAATAAGCAGTAATTATTAACTTGGCAAACCTAGTACCAATTAACACTCTATTAAAACTAATTATGACATGTTTCATTCAAGTGTTTGCACTTAATTGTTTCACCCACTTAAAAAGCACCTTAATTAAATGTTGTTTAATTAAAAACATAGATTCCTAATAAAAATGTTTTACTGTAGATTAAAAATGTAAGAGATGCATGTATTCCTATGGTTTCTTAAATTCCTATGGTTTATTTCACACATCTACATGTAGTCTAGGATCGTCAGCAGTTCTTCTGCAGAAGAAGTAATTCACTATCGTGACTTTTGTGGCCTGTCACTTCAGAAGCACTATTCCTGAAGAACATTTGTTTGCAATTACTGTCTGCTAGGTTTTACCCATGAAAATATAAAGGTATGATCCAGACTGGAAATATTAACTAAAAATGTTAAGCCTTTGTTGGCTGCTTCAAGTTATGCATTTAAAATCTGGATAGAATCAAGGTACTGCAGACTGAGCTTACAGTGCCTTCTTCACCAGGGGGCCAAAGATGCCTTTATTACCCTATCATAAATGACTCAGGGCACCAGGGAAGTACTGCCCTTCTAACTATACAGCCAGGGTTTAATTTAGTTTGAATATTCAAGGTGAATTAAAATTCTATCTAAGTGGTAATACAGGACAATAATTTTTGCTTACGATCAAAGCTGTAGCTTGACTAATTGTATATGCAAATCAGGCAATTTATATTTAAATTATGCATTCCTATTCTAATCCCACAGGCATATACAGATCAGCAAACAGAATTGGTAGGACATTTGCAAGGTGCTTGAATATTTATTACCAACTGCAAACATTCTCTGATCGTTTGAAAAGAAATATATTGAAGAAAACATTCAGTTGCAATTTTAAAACCATCTTTATGTTAGATTTTTTTCTAGTTTTACAAACATCCTGTGTAACTTCTGAATGCACATGTTATATGTGCTGTTACTTTAAAGGAACATTACTTTTAGGAAAAAACTGATGTGGTGTTCAGTATTTGTTGGGGTTTCTAGTCTTTAAAAAAGCGAATTAATATGTTATTAAACTTTATTATTGGAACAAAATTTGCATAGAATATGTATATAAAATAAGAATATCAATATTCATTCTTGGCTTTGATAACTGTACTATGGTTATCCAAGTATATCCCTGTTTTTAGGGGAAAAAACAACAAAATGTTTAATAAAGAGACAGCATTTCGCAAATTACTCTCAAATGGTTGGGGAGAAATTTGTGATAGTATAAAATATATATCTTTCTCTGATCAGAGAAATAAAACAAGTAAAGGATTTAGAAAAAGAGAGGATATTAAAGCAAATATGGTGGGGCCGGGGATTTAGCTCAGGGGTTTTGCTGCCTGCTGTGCAAGCACAAGGACTGGAGTTCAATCCCCAGTACCAAAAAAAAAAAAAAAAAAGATCAAATATGGCAAAATGGGAGAACCTAGAAGAAAGCTATTTTTTTTAGTTTTTTGAAACATTTATGGAAGTTTGAAATAACTTCAAAATAAAACAGTGCAAAACGCTATATGACATGTCAAGCACAATGTACACTTTTTGCAATTATAATTTTCTGTGAAAAAAGTATACAATGGTTATAGTATAATGTTTTATTGGAGTTCTGCCATGTTGGTATTTTTCAAATGCCTTAGTTATCTTTGGCCACAAAGCTAATGAATAGTACTTTCATTGGAAAGACATAATTTATAGGTTTCTTTTTCGTTTGTTTTGTTTTGCTCACAGCCAATTTCAGAATACAAGGAAGGAAAGCCTCCCAACAGTAACAAGCTGATCTCAGATGTCTCATTCTGTCATTGGTGTTCCCATCATGGTGTATGACTTGACATTGTCAATGGGAGAAATGCCTTCTAGGAAGTCTACATGGGTCTATATGATAAGCAATTGCTAGAGACTTCCAGGTAAAGCTGCCGTCCATACCTTAGGCATTTAATATACTGATTAAAATTTAGCATCCACCAGAGAAAACTTCCCAAACTGTTCTGATGCAGATGATTAGAGACACAACCATGAAAAGAGCATGAATTTAATCTACACAGTACTAAATCATATTTCAGAATGATGACCTAATATACATGACAGATGCATCTAAAAATTAATCCAAACATTTCTTTGGTGAGGTTTAATCCTTCCTACAGACTATACAGACCCAAAAGAAGCAAGTGTTCATCTTGCTTTTCCTTCTAAGTCTCCCAAACCTAAAGTGGAGGTTCCAAAACCCACAAATCAGGCAGCGAAGAAAAATAATGGTGGATTCAACAGATTATAGTATGTCAAGTAGGGGGAAAAAATTGATTAAGTGGAAAATACACAGTGCAGTTTTAAATCTGCTTTCAATTGCTTACCACTTAAGGTAAGATTTCCTTTGTAATAGCTATTCAAGTTGACTTTCAAACAAAGGTGGTATATTCAGAAAAATCTACTCTCAACTTAATAGCAGTCCAACAAAGACTTGAGTAGATAATAGCACAGAAGGAATTTGGATTACACGAGACCTCACTGCCAATTTTCCTTTAAGAACTATCAAGAATTTAACTTAAATACAGGTAAGTAAGGGAAACAGAGAAAGACCCTCCTCCTTTGACATAGTCTTCCTTCTGCTGTCCAGAATGACAGTTCTTTGTATTTACTGGAATATGATCTACTAACAGCTTAAAAAGGGAAAAGAAAATGCTCAGAAGGAAGATGTAGCAACTCTTTCAGCTAGATAACACCCAGTATGTTTCGAACAGCTTGCAAAAATGACACGATTATCATAAATTAGGTAATACTAGATAGGTGTGCAACATGTACATTTTAATTCTTAAACTGAATTGATCTATATAATTTCTATTCTGGACATGCATGAAAGCTTTGTGGTTCTTAATCGAAGCTACTAAATTTAAGAATACTATAGATTTTAAAGCTTTTTTTTTCAAGACAGGGTCTTGCTTTGTAGTTTAAACTGGCCTTGAACTCACTATGTTGCTCAGGCTGGCCTTGAATTCACAGCAATCCTCCTGCCTCAGCCTCCAGAGGGCTGGGATTACAGGCATGCAATACCACATTGGGCAAGATTTTAAAGACTATCACTCTTAAAAAAAAATCAGCATTTCTTAGAAATATCTATAAAAAATCTTGGATAAGATACAAGTAACCTCCCACCTGGGGGATGGAAAAGACACTAGTCCTCAATAAAAGGAGCCTAGTACCAAGGCACGTAGGCTTTCAGGTCTAATGCCCCCTACCACCCATGGTAGCTGTCTACCCTTTACCTTTTCCAACTTTTTTTGTTTCCAAATAAACTGTTTTTTGTTATACTAAAGAAAATAAATGAATAAAAAGATATAAGTAACCAGAGATTCAGCAAGTTTCACAGAACATGGCTGAGTCAAATCAAATCCCAAAGAGAAATTTTTTGCACAAAACAGTAACAAAAACTTTGTCCCTGTCTCTTTCATTGGTGCTTTCAGCCCTGTACGCATCGGACTGCAGAAATAGCATTTCCCAGTTTGCCAACTCAGATAGAAAAACTATCTTAATATTTGGCATTACAGCACCCTCCAAGCCACAAAATGTTTTTCATGCTTTCTTTAACTCTTGAAACAGGTTTATGCTTTATTTCCTGAGTTGGGCTCTATATAGGTTTTTGCTCAGCTAGTGTCTCACCAAGAATCTGCCAGATTTGAACTTAAGGCCAATAACAACTAGATGGGTCAAGACCTTCTACTACAAAATACAAAAAAAATACCTCTTCTTACAGAAAGCAAGCAGTGTATATGCAAAGTAAAAGTAGAAGCTTAGCAACTTTGTCTTTTAAGTTAGAGTAATTTCACTCTGATCATTGAATATTGATCAACACAGATCAATTTTATAAGTTGACTGTAACCGAAAAATCCTTAACAAGTCAACTAGATTTGATGTGATCTCTTTAAAGAATGCAAAGAAAATGCTGAAGTATGCAATTTAATTTCTAAAACACTAGGGCTTTTTCATTAAAGAAAAACTGCATGCAAGCTAAGACCTCCTATTTCAGCCTGCAACCGTTATAGCCTCTGAAAAGGAGATTTAGAAAGGAAATACTGCCAGCCTTTCAATTATAATGGCACTAGCAGATGCTACTAAAATAAAACTATTTCATGTTTTAATCAAGCTCAGTTTAAGAACATTAATGAGGGTTTTTCTATTTTATTTTTTGTTTTGTGTTGTGGAGTTTTTGTTTTGTTTTGTTTTTGCTATTGTTGTTGTTAGCACTAAAGTCCTTTCTTGTCATTCTTTACATCATTAACAACTGCACACAGCTGCCAGAACACCAAACTTGTGTTTTGAAACAATTCTTACCAGCTTTCTTCCAGATCTCCTCTGGCACATATCCAGATGTGGGCCTGTGAAGGAATTCCCGATGCGCATCTAGGAAGAGGAGGGGCAAGGGGAGGAGAGAAGGAAAGCACCATCAGCATCCTTGTGTCCTTACCCACAGCAAAGCAAGCAATGTCCGTGCTCGGCTCCGCAGCTTTAAAAGGCTGAACTTTTCACAAAAATAGCAAGGCCAGTCACTGCAGCCCAAGGAAAACAGAAGGTCACTAGTCTAAATGCCTCCTGGTATGCTCAAATCCAAGACAAAGTCATGTCTTTAAACAGTATGAAATTTGGAAACACTCTTCCCACCACTCTCTCACTGGGGGACTTTCTACAGGTATGCTCTGTGATGTTAAAGAAAGTAAAATTATATTTGATACTTTTCAAGACTCAGATTGGAAGTTAATAAATCAAATGTAAGGGTAATGTAAGGGTAATCAGGTGTAAGGGTAAATCAGAGCCCTGGTTCTACCACTTGTCTATAAATAGTTAGTCTACTGGATGGCTAACCAGTTCTCACACTTAATTATCTCCTAAGAATATCATTGAGCATTAAAACTTCTCAGATGAGTTAGTTCATGTAGATTTGACATGGGTGGAAGCAAAAAAACTTATTAGAATGGATTCACAGGCATTCACTTGGTCAAATGGAATTCAGTATGTGCTCTCCAGAAAAAAAAATAAAATTTCACATTAAATGTGCTTATTATGTTGTCAAATTTTAACGTTTGAGAAAACTAAAAATTAAGTGACATAAGAATGCAAACTTCCAAAATAAAATGTTCATGGAAATGGCATGAACATTTTATATTTTATATATGTTTGAAAATAAACTAAGTGTACATGGTGCTCTATAGCTAAAATATGTACCCCATGTCTTCCCTACTGGACTTCTGGATTTTTCAATGAAAACTACATATTTAGAAGTCTTTAGGAAGAAAATAACCAATTGAACTTTTATAAAATATAATTATTAACCCATGATAAATTTCAAGTAGAATTGAAATTTTCTCTACATGTACACGTAATACCAAGTAGGTTGATTCTCTATCTAACGAAGTATGGAAGGTCAAAAGAAATCCAGTTCTGTTTCCTATATGTAATGTAGCTACAGAATATCAGGAAAAAAAAGTACAATTAATGTGCAGCTGACTGTATGCCATTCCATTTGACTGCTTTAAATACACGCGAGTGCTGTGAATCTTAATAGGCTACATGGATTATCCACAGGCCACACCATCTGCTTCCCCAACTGAGTCAGCACAGGTTCTTACAGTTTGGTGAAGGATATACAGAATCTCTCTACAGTATCTTTGCAATGTCTCTTTAAGTGTCAAATCATTTCAAACAAAGCTTTTGCTTACAAGTTTACATTATGATCTCATGACTACTTAATCATCAGATGGATTGGAAATATCCACCTGTCTTAGGCACATTCATTTCCATAAAGCAAGACATAACGCAAGACTTCTTCACTGAAGAAATTTTCATTCTTTTTGTTTGTTTGTTTGTTTGTTTTGTGTCAGGGTCTTGTCATGTAGTTCAGAGTGGTCACTATGTAGCCCAGTTTGGACTGGAACTTTCGGCATTCCTCTTGCCTCTGCCTCCCAAGTGCTGGGATCACAGGTGTGCAGGCTACGCACCTGGCTGAAATTTCCATTCTTAAAGCTAGATAAAATTATTGAGTGCATACAGGGCTTAAAGGAAATAAGATAAAGCTAATTAGGCTTTCAAGATCACCCTCCACATCACTGTAACTATTTCAAAGAAATCCAAATCCCAGGACTCAGGAGGCTGAGGCAGGAGGACTGCTGTGAGTTCAAGGGCACCCTGGGCTACAAGATAGCAATAAAGTATAATCAAGTTCATGTTTAGCCCTGTGACACAGTGAAATAGAGACTTGTGACAACTGTTAAAGACAAAATATTCTGACTTTCATATAATTAATTAGGTTAAAATAGATCTATGAAGTCTAAAGACAGAAAAACCTCCAAAGAAACAACAAAGAAATATTTTTTCATTCAGCAAGTTAAGAAAATATCAATAGAAAATTGTCCTCTGGTAAAAAGTCAAATGTTATAACAAACAGGAAATGTGGTTTTAAATTTCCAAAGCTCAAGTACTAGTCCCAGGAAGTACAGGGAATTAGTTCAAGAACCCAGTGGATCTGAATCTTAGCTTTGTCAACCCCTAACTACGTGACACCGGGTAAGTTAGTCTCACACTGTGCCTCAGTTTCCTCACCTGTAAAGTCAAGACACAACACTACTACAGTCTGAAAGTGCTGCCTCGAGGACTAAAGGTGGTACATGGCGGTACTTCCTTTTACATACATGGCATGGCCATGCCCTCAATTCTCAGATGTTACTTGCTATTTACCATCTTCATTATTATCATTGCTATTATACAGCAGGATGTCCGGTATACTCATTTCCTCCAAGTAACACTAAGAAAGCACTGTAAACTCTCTTTTTTTTTTCCTCCCAGAACTTAATCAAATAGCACAAAACTTCAAAGAAAACAAAAGCACTGGGGAGGTTTGGACTAAAAGATACATCAAGTAATTTTTTTTAACTGCCAAGGCATATGCCACTTGAGGAGAGAACTTATTTCTACAGTTACAAATTCAATTTTTGTCCCCAAAAGTAAAATGCTCAAATTTTTTTTTAAATTAATTAATTTATTTTTTAAATGCTCAAATTTTACTTGAGTCTCTTGAATGCTGCACTCCTTATATTTACTAAATATTAACAAGGCTCAGTCAACCTTCTACATTCCATGTGTGTATTGAGGATCCCTACATTACACTGGCTGCACCTCCCTCAGCTTCTCGAGGACACAGGGCTGTCTCCACAGAGATGCCGCCTCACCTAGAAACCCAGAAGGAACGCCAAGGCCAAAAAAGCAAAACAGACTTCTTAACCCTAATCTACTTCCACAAGATCTTTCTCCAAAACAGCTAAATAAATAATTATAATATCCTCTCTATTTACTTTTTTTTCAGAAGGCCTGATTTAAAAAAAAAAATTATTCATATATGTTTGGGATACATAACAATTACATTCACCTTAGGGAAGTGGTACATATACATACTGCATTTTAATCATTTTTACTTCCCCTTCCTCTGTTCACCCTCCTGTCTCTCACCATCCCACAGCCCCTTCCCATGTTTCCATTTCTAAGTTACGAGGTCCCTGGCTAAACATCAGATCTAACCACAGAAAGAACAGAATCATCAGTAGTAGGTGTACTCCTCAGAATCTATCTGATTCCCTGATAAATACTAAAGCTATTTTAATAGCTACAGAAAGCAAATGATTAATACATTGAAAATTTCTTTGGACTAAGCAGCAGCAATATCAGAATCAATACAGGCAAAACAAAGCTTAAAATACAAAAGAAAAGTTCTGGAGTTGGTCAATAACGAGAACAAAAGATAACTCTTATAGGACTTCACTATTTTACAATACTTGCTAATCTAAACAAACCTACGCAAAACACCTTCAAGTTCTAAAACTCAAATTCTAAAATGGTTAATCTTAACTATTAACTCTTAACCACCTATAAAATACCAGTTGCTATAAAAATGGATAATTGTTCTAATTGTAGTGGTAGAAACAAACACAGGTGAGTCTACATCAGATGGCTTAAAGGTGAGACATACACATGGGTAGCTACTGAAAGGTGGAAAAATTATACAGAGTCCCAATATTGCTTGCTTTGAGATGTAAACTGTTCCAAAGTAGAGGGAAAGGGGGGAAAGGCACCTCCTTAAAATAATATCCATCCAGGGGCCGGGGATTTAGCTCAGTGGTTCCAGTGCCTGCCTCAAAAGTGCAAGGTCCCGAGTTCAATCCCCAGTACCAAAAAAATATATATAATAATATGCATCCAGCAAGAGAAGGGACTTAAGAGTGAAAGAGAAAGCAAGAAATGGGAAAGAACAGTGTACGGTGTGTGAAAGACATGGAAAGTGCACTACACTTATGACAGAATGGAGGCCACTGGGTGCTAGATACAGCAAGGGCTGCCAGCACTATACACGCAGGGATGGGCTGATACCCGGTGGAGAGCCCACGTGACCTCTCATGACCCAGGACACCGTGCTCAATGCTTGGCAGCACCTACGTGTGGCTTTCATCTTGCAGTGAGCAGAATGGGGCTGTGACCATGATAGTATCTATTACCAAAACATCAAAAGAAAGGAAAGGCCAGGGATTTAGCTCGGTGGTTCTGCTGCCTGCCTGGAAAGCCCAAGGTCTGGAGTTCGATCTCCAGTACCAAAAAATAAAACCGAAAAGTTTAAAGGATTTTGTCTCTACAAACATGACTTATTTTTTTTTTAAAGGATAAAAAATTCAGAAATCTCAACACTATGTTTCAGAAATCCAAACTCAACCTACGAGCAAGCAATTGCTTTGGGATTTCCATTATTAACAGTAAGCCTATCTAATGTTCCAGGACTATATCTGTATTTATTGTTTTTTCTTTTTGACACAGGGTCACAGGCTGGCCTTCAACTCACTATGTAGTCCAGGCTGGCATCAAACTCATGGCGATCCTCCTGCCTCAGCCTCCCGGGGTATGTGCCACCACATCTGGCTCTATCTCCTTATTTTTAAAAGATGGACATATTTAACTAATAGTCTCTCTGAACCCAATATAGCTAAATAAAATAGACTTTTAAAAATACAGTAGGCATTTGGGTTATAAAATCAGCTGAGCAGTCATGACAGGAGTTTCTTTATAAAATATAAAAGAATCAAGTATATAAAACTCCAAGCTTTTACACACGGATATATACTAAATAATGTTTGTGATATTTATACTCTGTTGTTTATAAGCTGAATAATGTTTCCTTGGTTAGGGGGGTACGTTTTTATTTTTTGGTACTGAAGATTGAACTTGGGACCTTTTGCTTGCAAGGCAGGCGGCAGAACCACTGAGCTAAATTGCCGGCCCTGGGGTACGTTTTCATAGCCATGTATTTTGAGTTAAGGTCCTAAAGGTACCGTAGATTTGCAATACTTAAGACAGAATTATTCTCTAATTTCCTTGTCCATTAAATAAAGTAGCAACCTAAAATTACTGCTTAGAAGTATTTTCTAGATTAAAAAAATCTAAAACTCTGCTATAATTTCACAATCATTTTTGCAAAAAAAAAGTACTATTCTTTAAAGCTTGTTAGATTGTACATCAGGAATAAGAGCAGTACTTTCATCACATCTCCCATGTCAGGCACTGTCTCATATGCTTTCAGACCTATTAACTTGATAGTCACGGAGATGCCTGTGGAAGATGCATTATTACCATCCTCATTCTACAGATGAGAAAACCAAGGCGCAGAATGACTGTCACTTGGCAAAAGTCACAGAAAGAGTATGAGGAGGAACCAGGAATTTAATCTGCTCAGAATCTGTGCTTTTAACCCTTACGCTAGATTTCCTGAAAATTTGGATAGCAAAGAGAAATTGTGTAATTTAGTCTTTGGGCAATCCTTGCCAACTCAATCTTAAAATATGAATTCCTCCACCAATTCAACAAACTCCTGAATTACTAAGCTTTTTATGAATGATCACTTGATTTTTTTTAAACCTTCTTGAAGACATTTCTCTCAGGCAAAGGCTAAACACTTCTCAAAACATACATGAAGGTACTTTCTACATTGGCGATCACACTATTCATACATCCAAAAACCACAAGAAATGAATGCATTCACATTCAAGGTTTTATGTCTCAGTCTCTGGCATTAGATAATTTTTTAAGCCCTCTCTGGTGATGGAGAAGACTTCTTGAAAACAGAAAGGGCACAGCATGAAGTAGAGAAAGATTCTAGAATAGTCTGATGCCAGAAAAAAGGAAAGTAATTTCAAGGGAAAAAAAAATGTTAAAAACCAAGAGAGTGGTATAAGCACCATATTGAGAGAAAAAGGAATTGAACAGGAAAGGAAAAGAACTAGAAGGACCCCGACAAAGAACATATGAAGCACTCATCAGCAAGTATATACAGTATTTAGATATATCAAAGCCATTCTGCACCAGTGAGCAAATTTCTCAACTCTGATCATATTCACTTGCTCTTCAGTGAAATACGTAATGTAACAAAACTTAAAAATATAAAAAAGTCATACTTTAAAAATGCATTTTCTGACACACCTTTAAAATCCAGCACTTTGGGAGGCTGAGGCAGGAAGACCACAAGTTCAAGCCCAGTCTGGGCAAATTAGCAACTTAGCGAGGCCCTGTCTCAAAATAAAATAAAATAAAATTTAAAAAGGGCTGGAGATGCAGCTGAGTATCAAGGTCTTGGATTCAATCCCCTATACTGGTAAAATAATTTTAAAATAGTAGTTTCTGAAAAGTTCTTTGAGATATCAACTTGCACTTAAGGAATGAAAATAACATAAGTATGTTCTTAGTGTTTAAAAGAGTTTCAGGGTCAGGCATGGTGGCACACGCTGGTAATCCCAGTACTCGGAAAGCTGAGGCAGGAGGATCAACCATGAATTTGAGGCCAGCCTGGGTAAATAGTGAGCTCAAGGCCAGCCTGAACTACATAATGAGACACTGTCTCTAAAAGGAAAAGAAAAAGAAAAAGAGAAAGAAGAAAAAGAAAAAGAAAAAGTTTCAGAAACTATTCACAATAGAGTATCTGCTATCAGAAAAATACCTAGAAATCAATTAGTTAATACACCAATCATGCTATTTTTCTAGTCCCTCACGCTAACTTAATACTACAGATAAATTTTAAAGTAGGTATGGGATTCAGTCTAACAATTATCACGCATCAGTCATGGAAGTTTCATTCTCCTCTGCGCAGTCCCCAGATGAAATTAAACATGGTAAGACGGTGCAGGTGACTCAACATTCCAGGGTTTCCAACTCCTGCTGGAGTAGGATATCTCCAGTAACGTATTCTGAAGGTCTCACTTGAAACAGACAGTTTGATAATTGAGATAATCAGGCTAAAAGAAACACACAACATGACCACAGGGTAAGGAGATCTATGTGCATGTAAAAATATAGACATATCCATAGCTTTACCTATGCATATGCACCCATTAAACACTTCCCAGAAGCAGAAAATAATTTATTAGCCAATAATCCCTAATCCTTTCATTACACACATCAATACATTCAACTCCAAATCTTGAGAGAGAGATTTAGAAAGGACTAAATGTCAATGATTGTGGTTCATGATTACAAACTACTCAACCTCCTACTTACAGCCACAGCTTAGCTGCAGAAAATGGATCACAAAGGCTTCAGTAGTAAACTAGCAGCCAGCAGTGGCTAGGAAGGCCGAGGCAGGAGGGTAACAAGTTTGAGGCTTGCCTAGGCAACTAAATGAGGGTGTCTCAAAATAAAAAATTAAAAGAGCGAGCTAGGGATGTAGCTCTGTACGAAGGTTCCTGGCTTCAAATTCCAATACCACACACACACAAAAAATCAACCAACCAACAAGGACACACAGGGACAAAAATACTGGATGCTAACATTCGAACACTGTGTAGTTCTTGACAACTGTGATAAAGTAATGAACTACTGGTAGCCACTGGATAGCATGACCTACAAAAGCTTGTTAAAGTAAATGCTCAGCTTTACCTAAAATAAAAATTCACTAAATATTACTGAAAGTAGTATAACGTTTTGCCTTTTAAAAAGCTTTTCCTGGTACTAGTGATAGAGCCTAGGGCCTCCCACATGAGCAGAGGCAAGTACTCATACACATCAAGTACAGCACCAACGAGCTACATCCCCGGGCCCTTTTATTTTTCATTTTGGGATAGTCTCTCTCACTACATTGCCCAGGCTGGCCTAAAACTTAAGATCCTCCTGCCTTGGGCTCTGAGTAGGTGGGATTACAGGTGTGCTCCTCTGCACCTGGCTTAGTTTGTGTACTCACAAGGAAAAGTTCTTAAAAATCAAGTTTATTCTTTTGTTATGAGACACAGAAGCCCATGATGCCTTTGTAGAGAATGCAGTACACATCAGCGTCACGCAGGTGCCTGCAGCAGCGGTGACTCTGAGCAAAGCGGCCCGTGTCCTGTGTATTACGGAAAACTCACTGAGCTGTGAAGTCCAGTCAGTTATCCATGTTTTTTTCTTTTGCAGTGGACAGTGGATAAAAGCATTCCCATCAGTTTGGAGGGACTGAGGTGGCCATCCTGTGCCTATAACTAGCTATTCTCTTGCTAATCTTTTCTGCTTGATCCAATGAGTGTGGGAGGAAGGAATGAGGCATGCTTCTCCTTCATTATTTGCCTAGTCAAATCCCTAGCACACAGTAAGTGCTCAGTAAATAAATATTGGCTTAACTGATGTGCAATGTGGAGCAGGCCAAACTGTTTAGTTCTGAACTGTCACTCCTAAGGTTCTATTTAAGACTCAAGTTTTTGGCTATTCTGAATGGGTAAGAATATCTTCCGGCATTTGTCTTGAGCAAATCTGCCATAATTAACAAATGTTGATCACAATAAGGAAATATAACAAGATGTTTAACGGACTTTGTTCTAAATAGTTTCATTCAGACTACTATTGGTTCAAATCAAACTGAACAGTTTCCATTGTTTGTCTTACTAGAACCTGACAAATGGCCCTTTTGTTTTTAAAATCCGCCTTAGAATAATGCCTACTGGTTATAACAGACATTCAGCACTCAGGGATGAGCAGAAATACAAAAATCTAAGTGCAAAGGCAAATGTGTTGGCTAGGAACACTTTTTTTGAGACAGGGTCTCACTATGCAGTTCAGGCTGGCCTCGAACTCACTACCGCAGTCAAGGCTGCCTCCACCTCACAGTGATCCTTCTGCCTCAGTCTCCCAAGTACTGAGGAATACTTTTATTTTTTATTAAATTCTTTTATTGGTACATTGTAGGTATACAACACAATTACATTTCTCATTGGGAATTGTACCTTTATATAATGCATCTTGGTTCTTATTTTTTCCACATTCCTAGCCCTCCCTTCACCCCCTCCACCCTTCCCTATTTACAAAGACTTTATTTCCATTTTTTCCATTTCTCAGCATTTTTCCTTTCCCTTCTTTCCTTTCCCCTGCCCCTCCCACTACCCCTACCTCTTTGGACCTTTTCTTCCTATTTTGCATTATTGATTATTCATTCTAATCATTGGTACATTTTAGGTATACAATATAATGACATTCATCATTGGAAATTTGCACCTTTACATAGTCTCTCTTGGTTCTTATTTTTCACCCTTGCCCAGCCCTCCCTTCAACCCCTCCATTCCTCCCTATTTACAAAGATTTTGTTTCTATTTTTCCATTTTCTCATATTAATTTCATTGCACCTCAGTTGCCCGTGAACTAGCACAAACAATCAACAAGTCAGATCTCTTCTTATTAAAAAGCTTCTGCACAGCAAGAGAAACCACCAGCAGTGTGAAGAGACAACCCACAGTGTGGGAAAAAATCTTCACCTGCTTTTCCTCAGACAAAAGTCTACTATCTCGAATCTATAAAGAACTTAAAAAGATCAGACCTCCCAAATTTAAAGACCCAATCCGAAAATGGGCATCTGAAATGAACAGACATTTCTCAGAAAAAGAAGTCGAAATAGCAAATAAATACATGAAAAAATGTTCAACATCACTGGTCGTTCGAGAGATGCAAATGAAAACAACGCTGAGATTCCCACCTCACTCCAGAAAGAATAGCTGCTATCAAGAAATCAACCAATAATAGGGCCGGGGATTTGGCTCAGTGGTTTCGCCACCTGCTGCGCAAGCGCAAGGACTGGACTTCAATCCCCGGTACCAAAAAAAAAAAAAAAGAAATCAACCAATAACAAATGCTGGCGGGACTGTGGGGAAAGAGGAACCCTGCTCCGCTGCTGGTGGGAGTGTAGACTGGTGCAACCACTGTGGAAATCAGTATGGAGATACCTCAAAGAACTAGGACTGGAAGTCCCATTTGACCGAGCTATTCCTCTGCTGGATATCTTCCCCAAAGAATTAAAAAAATCATACCACAGTGATATATGTGTGCCCATGTTCATGGCAGCACAGTTTGTGATAGCTAAAAGTTGGAAACAGCCCAAATGCCCATCAACTGGAGACTGGAAAAAGAAAATGTGGTTTTTTTATGAAATGGAGTACTACTCAGCCATGAAAAATGAGAAATTGGAGACATTTATAGCTAAATGGATGCACATTGAGGCGATACTCCTAAGTGAAATAAACAGGACACACATGTATAAATGCCGAATAGTTTCTCTGGTGTGAGAAACTGAAAGTGTCAATAGGGACTAAAATATATACTAGATAATGTGAAACAGGAAGAAAAGGGGCAAAGGGGAAGGAAGTGGGAGGGGTAAGGGAAAGGATAGAAGGGAATGGAGTTAATATGAGAAAAAGGAATACTTTTAACACAAAGATAAAATGACAAACAGCCAGATAACATATGGAAGCTTTTGACAATCAGCCATGGTGCCAATGCAGGCAATGTCCCAAACTGCACATGTAAGTTCTGATCCGTACCAAGAGCAGCCCTTGGCCCTGACTCACATGACTCTTATGTGAAGCTAAAGGCATATGCCAAAGATGGGGGAACGAGGGGCCACACAAATCCATCTGCACAAGTTTATGCCAATGGCACACACACTTAATGGCCAGCAAGGTGAATAATGACACCTTCTTATTCTTAAAAGAATGTAGCAGAAGTTCAAAGGTCACTTGAAAACTCTTTCAGTTTGAAGTTAATCCAGTATCCTTGGGATTACACTCTATTTATAACGCCATCAATCCCCAAATATCAAAACTAAATACAACTGCATACTAGCACTCAATGGGGAAAGTATAGCTGGAACAGTCCTGTTATATAAGCACAACTAATATAATCTTGATTAAGCACAAATTAAGATCAGAAAGCACAAAGTGAGAGCCACATCTTTATTATTAATTTTCAAAGGGCACAGGCAAACCAAACTTTTATGTTTCTCATCTAGCTGGGGTTCTGAAAAGAACTGTGTATGTATGTGTATGAGTTTATTATAAGATATAGCTATAGCCAGGCATGATGGTGCACACCTGTAATCCTAGCAATCAGGAGGCTGAGGCAGGAGAACTGCTATGAATTCAAGGTTAGCCTGGGCTACAGAATGAGTTCAAGATCAGCCTGGAGTACACAGCAAGACCTTGACTCAAAAAATAAATAAAATAAAAATGTAATAAAAAATAAAATCCAAAAACATTAAAAGATATAGTTACAAAACAGGAGTGCCTTACATGACAAATCAGAGAATACACAGCCCTGTGTGCAGTGCTGTCGAACACTGGAGAACAGTGGAAGTCTTAAGGGATCAGCTACACACACAGAAGCCCCAGGCCCATCCTGAGACTATGGTTTGGCACGTCTGAGGCAGGGTCCTAACAGCTGTAGGAAGGGGCATAAACCTGAGTGACACACATGGATTTCCGGTTCACTCACAACATTCACCTGGAAAAGGAGTTGGAATCTTGTGCCAATCTGCCCACTTTCCTAACTGAGGCTATGTGAAGTTCTTATTTTACTAAAATTTCCTGGGTATTCTTTATTTTTTAAAGACAAGATTAAAAAGAAAGTCAGCATTTTTTTTTTGGTACCGGGGATCAAACTTGGGTCCTTGCTCTTTCGAGGCAGGCGGCAGAACCGCTGAGCAAAATCTCCGGCCCTAAGAAAGTCAGTATTAATAGCACAGGAAATATCTATTTAATATACTCATCTAGCCAGGAACTGTAGCACAGGCCTGTAACCTTAGCTCTGTGGGAGGCCGAGGCGGGAGGATTGCAACTTTGAGCCCAGCCTGGGGAACTCAGTGACTTAGGGAGTCCCTGTCTTAAAATTTTTTTTTTGAAGGACCAGAGATGTAGCTCAGTGTGAACGTCCTGAGTTCAATCCCAGGTGCTCAAAACAAAAAAATAAGAAAATGAAAAATAAAAACATGCTTGTCTGAAGCAAAGATACCTAATGCAACGGGGTCTGTGTTGACCGGGCTCTGCTGCCTGGAGTGGCCGCCACCGCCGCTGCCCTTCTTCAGGTCCTCGGCGTCACTGTATCGTCGGATCCAGTAGTTCAGCTCCTCCCGGTCGGCTTCCTGGCATCGCCTCAGGACGGTGAGTGAGCGCCTCGTTTTTTCTACCATGTCCATTATGCAGTTTAACAGCTGCAGGGGAAACCAGAGAGGCGAGGGTGAGTGTTACGGTTGCATGCATCTAGCATGTGCCAACAAATGCTTTGCTTCAAAGAAAAACAAGAATATAAAGGCCCCCAATGATTCAATAAATGTTCCTGTCAATGAAAACAAAACAAAAAAATAGTAACAAAATAAAATTTCAGCAATTTCCCATACCAAAAAAAAAAAAAGAAACCCCACAGGGGAGAGGAAAGAACACGTAATTCACCACAAGTTAAACAATGTAGTGGACAATAAAACAACCTTTCAGGACAGTGAAAGAAGTGGTTTTATTCCTTAAAGCATCAGTCCAATATTTGCAATAGCTGGATTTGAAATTCAAACCCAAGAGGTGAGCAAATTCCATGGGAAGAAGACAAAGTAAGAGGCATGAAAGGGAGTTGTGACCGACAGATTTCAGCTGAAGGTAAAACCTCCCTTTGCAAATACTAAGCCCATTAGCCAGGCACAGTGGTGCACAGTGGTGCACACTGGTCATTCCAGCCCTCAGGAGGGGGAAGGAGGAGGACCAGTTTAGAAAACAAGACAAACAAAACAAAACAAAACCAAATACTAAGCACATTAGGCTATAAACTAAAGGACCCTTTCACAATAAATCAGTGGCCCTATTGGGCTAACTTCTTTTAGGATCTAAATTCTATTCTCCTAAATGGCATATATCAATTTAGAAATCTAATCCTCCATTCTATTTCAAATGGTCACACTCATTCCCCCCTCCCAGGAGGGCAGGAGACAACACCTTCTAAGCATCTCCAAGCTTTACTTTCACACATAACCTCACTTCTTCTGTTCTCGAATCATTTTTAAACCCAAATGAAAAGCGATGTCTTACATGATCAAGATGTTTCCACTCTTCCGCCCATTCTCGGTCCGTCAGTCTGTGATCAATCATTTCTTCTTGACGCGTGCCATGCAACCCTACAAATGGGAAGGAGAAAGTGTAGTCAGCCCTATCTGGTGTACAAGCAGGCACATAGGCGGGGCTATGCGGGCCGACCCAGAGCTACGAAAATATATGTGATTCTGATCGGAGACATGAGTCGTATTTAGACTCAAAATGATCTAAAGATAAAATATTACAACTAGAAGAACTTGTGGGTCATCTGGTCAGAACCCTTTATTGTACACTGAGGAGCCAGAGTTAAGTGATCTCAAGTCCTGAGCTAATTACCCATGTAACACTCCCTAAGAAAAAATATAAATACGCTCTTCATAAATACAAGAAACTGGGGCTGCGAGTGTGGCTCGATGGTACATGTTTAGAATGCATAAGGCCATGGGTTCAACCTCAGCACTAAATAAACACAAGAAACTAGATGCAGACATTAGGCGGTTTCAAAATGTGGCTGTCCCGTATTTAAAATAAAAACAGCAGTTGTCATTTCACATGGGCAAGGATACACTTTTCCAAAATAAAAACAGTAAAAAAAAAACAAACTTACATTTCAGCACAGTTGTAAATGAATACAATCCTAATACACATACTGCACTGGTAAAACTAAGCTATGAAGAAGGGCTTAGATAATATGAAAGCTACATACACTCACAGGATTTAACAAAACATAAAACATTAAAAATGAACATATATTCTTTATGAAATAGCCAATGTGTCAGTTATAATTTGACAAACATACATGCTAACCAAGAAAGTGAAAATCCAAGTGGATGAGTATGAATGTTCTTAAGCTTTATACTACTATGGAAACGTGGCATGTACACGTGGCACCGGTGAACAGGAACGCATGTGAGCAGTTAGCTAAGAGGCTCATCAGAATACGAAGTGCATGTGGTCCCACTAAGAGGGCAGGGTAGGAGGCTCCCAGCCAAGATGCCCAGAAATGTGTTCTTCCTCTACAGTTACTGTGGTTAAAGGCCTTTTCTGTCAAGGAAGGGTCTTAGGCCAGAGATGGCGAACATTTTAGAGACTGAGTGCCCAAACTGCAACCCAAAACCTCCACGTCTGTCACAAAGTGCCCACACTGCAATTAAACCTGAATACTGAGGTTTTAGTTTAGAAAACAAACACTGTTATCTGATGCTGAGCTGCTGGGGTGACTTGGCTTGCATGCTGACAGAGGGCTCTGTGTGCCTGCTGTGGCACGTGTGCCATAGGTTCACCACCGCTGCCTTAGACTATGGCAATATTCCCATTGTAAGTGACTCAAACTGTTCTTCTGTTTGCCACTCCTTGCACTGTGAACAGCAAATTAAGCCTGGGATGGTCAGGCTTCCAAACACTGAAGCTCCTCTGAGAGCCACAGGTAAGAATTAACAGTAAAAGTTATAAGATACTGTATTTCACTTTCTGTGCAAACTAAGTGGTCAAAAATCCTTTTAGTTCACAGAAGAAAAAAAGATGAGTCACATGACTCTTCAGTCAACCGCAAATACAATTCCATGTATAACTGATGGAAGTAAACAAATTTATGATAGCTCTTGCTCAGACTAAAATAATAAAAAACACAAAATACTTTGCAAAGGTCCTGTCCAATTAGAACATACTCTGAGGTACACTTTAAAAGTTAAAATTGCCAATGCCACCTATTGGTAAAAAAGTAAAATTGCAAATATGTCTTAGTAATTTGCGTAACAGAAAAGACATTGAGGGAAAGTAATAGTTTTTGCTGTTTGTTGTGATTACTTCAAGTTGAAATGTTTGCAAATATGTAATTTTTGTTGATTTATTTGCTGCCTGTGTTTCAGGGAGAAAGCACTACTGTTAAAATGAGTCATCACAGAAAACAACCAGAGAGTGATAAGAATATAAATATGATAGGAACTTTCATAATGGTGGCACCTAAGTATTTGCCTTTGAAGTCCAAGAACTCCAGAAGTTTTGAAAGCTTCAAAAAAGCCAGGGGTGGTAATGCACACCTGTAATTCCAGCATTCAGGAAGCTGAGGCAGGAGGATCACAAGTTTACGGCCAGCATGGGCTACATGAATAATGAGTTCAAGGCCAACCTGAGACCTATACAGCAAGACCCTGTCTCAAAACAAAAGTTTCAAAAGCTTGGCAAACTAAGTCAGTACGGACACATGTTCTAACACCTGGAATAACTAAATAGCAACTGGATGTTTATGGCTAATGGGATTCTAGCATTTATAGAATAGTGCTAATCTCCACCTCATTTTCTAAAAAGTAGTAACATTAGAAACATGTTTGAGCCTGACCACTTGGCGAAGAAATTTAGGATTCATTTGCTGCTTTTGAACTCTGGAGGTCATTTGTTAGAATCAAATCTTTAAAAGGAAAGAGTAAGATACATGAAATTTTAATATTTCTCAGTATCTCTACTTCACATTCTTAAATATTCAGCAGCACACAATGTTTAATTATATATATAATGCCAGAGAGATGTACTAGGAGAAAACAGCTCATGATCATTCAAAAGCATATTTTCCCTGTGTGAGAAATGTGGTGCTAGTGTTGAGTCTTAACTAATACTTATGTTTTAGAAGACTTTGGCTAAGTTAAAGCCCTAAATTTACTCACAAACTAATGTTGCATACAAAGTTATTTTATTAAAGAATTCTAATGGCTATATGTCCTTACATATACTAGGCATTCAGGAATCATACCAGACTAAGTAAACCTTCATGGCAATTTTTATATTCTCAAAATGGCAGCTGGATGTAACATCATAATTTGTTACTTATATATCAAGAGTTTATTTTACATTAGCACACACGAAACTCTGGCAGACTTCAGGGATGGTTAAGTAGTTGCACATATTTGGAGAGATTAGCACTATTAGTTTTATAAGCTAATATAATTAAAAGGTAAGGAACATGGTCTGAAGAAAATCACATAAAACCAGTGGATACAGATATAATTCATAAAGGGATATTTTACATTACTAGATGAAAATGTAATCATTGCACATAAGCATAATTACTTCCTTGCTGATTATTTTATAGTGCACTGTAACTAATATTTCACCACATAACATTTGCTGCTTAAGAAAGAGGCCATTTCCTACCACCTACAACACGGGTTCCCTTCAACACAGTGACCCAATGGCTCCATTGCTATTTAAAAATGAGCAATCCCGGTTTAGGGGCTGGAAGTCAAAATTAATGGTCAGATTTTTGCAAAGAAGGGGGTTATTATCACATTTGATTGAGGTCAAAATATCAGTCCAGATTGAGAAAAAGCTAATTCTGAAAGCTCTTCAAAAACAGTACCTGAGAACATTAGACAGACTGGCTATTAAGAATGCACAAATTATATGCTCAGCCATTTGTCGAACATACTATATAAATGTAGAAATTACTGTTGTGGGGAACCAGAACTACTGCTAATTTACTATCTCACAAGCAAAGCCTCAATCATCTCTTCCCCCACCCTTGCTGCTTTCTAAACATTTGCAGGGTTCTGTATCAAAAGGTGAAAAAGGCTCTACACTTGGCGGTCCCTGTTTGCTAGTAACCTAGTCAGAAATCTAACATAAACTTCTGCATATCAGGCTGTCTCTGCCTCTGAAAACAAGAAACTGTCGCAATTCTCCAAGCAGTGGGCGGTTGGCTGACCGCAGCTTCCAGAGTTCTGCATTATCAGCTCTGCATTCTGGTTTCTCACTCCAACTTCGTTCCTTGTTCTTTCCAGTACCCTGCCCCCCAAATGGCCCATGTCAGGGACGTTTGCCAGTGACTAGTTACGAGGTGAAGGAAATCCTGGGGTGGGTGGGTGGGAGGGACACAGGAGATAAGAAAACAGGACTGGTTGCCACACTCAGCCTCATCAACACTTAGGTATTGAAGGTGTTCTCAGAACACTGTCCTTCCCAACCACTTAACAGCGTCACTGTGAACACTGGGCACGTATCAAAACTTACCTTGTTCATCTTCTGTTTCTCATGGCAGACACTTGTTCTTTAGAAAGCAACGTCACCTGAAAGCTTTACTTCCAACAGTTTTATGTAAAAAAGGAATGGACACAGGCAAACAACACATATTTGCCCAAACTCACTCCTATATTCTAATCTGATACAAAATTGACAATACTTTAATCACTTGTGTCATCGATTAAAGTATCAAGCATTCCTCAAGAATATCTGTCCAAGGGCCCGGGATTTAGCTCAGCGGTGCTGCCACCTGCCTCACAAGTGCAAGGTCCTGAGTTTAATCCCTGGTACCAAAAAACAAGAATTATCTGTCCAGGTAAACCACAGATAGCATGCCATGTGATATTTTAGAAACATGGAATATCAAAGAGACTGGAAATGTCGAAATGAATTTTGAGATCTTCTGAATAAAATATTCAGTGAAAGAAACTATGTTTTTAAAATATCTGTGGTATACCCACTGTGGTGGCATATGACTAACTCCAGCATTGAGGAGGCTGAGACAGGTGAATCACGAATTCAAGGCCAGCCTGGACTACACAGCAAGACTGTCTCAATAAAAAGAAAAATTGTAGCGAGTAGCCTGCACATAAAATCACTCATGTTAAAAAAGATTTTGAATTAAAAATTCAATGTATATTCATTACTACGAATAATAATCATTTGTTTGTGGAACCAGGGATTGAACTCAGGATCTTGTGCTTGCCAGGCAGGTGCAGCACCACTGAGCTAAATCTCCAGCCCCGGTTTTATATTAAGTTTGATGCCCTGCTCCAAAAAACGTGTTGTCATAAAGAATATATGAGAGAGAATATTAATACTAATCCAGTTTTCTCATAAAGGAAACAATATAAAGACAGAGAATTTACTCCTATAAGATCTCAAACCTCAAATTCAGGTAAGAAGTAATGACACAAGTCTTCAAGCATCCAATCCAAAGGAAGTGAACAGATCCCCAGTCTTACCCATAGGTCTGTTTCTGTCCCTGAGGTCCCTGTGGCTGGGGTGTCGATAGGAGTCCCTGTAGTGGTGGGCAATGGCCATATCATCCAAACGGTAATGCTGAGGTGGAGGCGGGGCGGGGTGAGGCAGGCCATTGGGCTGGTAGGACAAGCCGTTATTTGGACTGTACCGCTGGCCAGGGCTAATAGTGCATGGTCGCTTGCTTGGATGCTCTGAGTGCAAAGGCTCTCTGTCAAAGCCATTTTCTTTGGTTCTGAGGGGGGAAGAGAGAGAGTTTTGTTTCATAAAGTACTCAGAAACCAGCATAGTTCAGACATTCATATTTGAGCTTGCAATATCAACAGAATATTCCTTCTGTGGCCAGAAACTTTCAAAACTCAGCTTCCCGGAAAACCTATGGGAATTCAGTGAGACCCACACCAAGACTTAGATGATCACCAGACTACAGAGGAGGGAACAGCCAGTGCCAAATTAGCAAGCATTTTTGCAGCTGAAGCTCATGTGGTTAAGGCACAAATAAGAAACCCAATCTCCTTAGATAACATTTTCATGCAAAACACAGAGTTTTTGACTTCTAACAAGTTCCCCTAAGACTGGCTGTATTTGGTGAAGATTCATCAGTTGAATATCTTCAGCATCTAAATGAATGAGGGCCATGCACTCCACCTGGTATCTGACTTCTGCAGCAAAGAATACCTGAGAGCAGTGCTGTCCAAGTCAGTAAGGACATGAGGCCATTTAAATTAAGATGTTGGTAATTAAAATTAAATAAAGCTTCAAGTTCAAGTCTTCAGTAGCTGTATTCACATTTCAGGTGCTCAAAAGCCGCCTACTAGATGTCTACCGGAAAGCAATGATCCAACTGAGCTGACATGGTAAGCAAAATAACACCCCGACATAACTGTCTCGGGTCACCAACATAAGCATCAGTTGGACAGGGCTATCTGGGACTAAAAGGAAAATCTAGGTCACCACTTATTTTAAAGCTGAAAAAACACCTGCCCAGAGAATGGAGGTCCTGTCTGGGGTCATAGAGGAGGACTGGCACACCCTGGGTATGCTTTGTCAGATGATCCACAGAGCTCTGAACTTGGCTTTCCATACATAAGACTTGACAACAAATCACTGCGCCTCAATTCTCAAATGAAAGTAGGGCTAAAGAAATATTTGCTTGCTGAATGTATCTCTATTGCTTAGAAACTAACATAATACATGACAAAAACAAGCCAGGCAAAAAACTTCAAAAAGGGAGGTAGCTTAGTATGAAAGCCCTGGGTTCCACCCCCCCTCCCCAAAAGAGTCAAAAACCAATCATATCTAACTTCTACTGGAATCACAGATCCCAAATTGTGTAGCACAGTAGCTGAGCCTCCTGATGAAACCAGCACAGTCTGTCCCTCCCTGGGGTAGGAGTAACATCTACTTTCCCACAGAAGCCTTGTGAGAATTCTGCCAGATCTCCCTATGGCTTTTTAAGTTGATAAAATTATAGTTATGAAGGCTTGAAGACACTTTTCCTACTTTCCCAGCATCTATGGACAGTCCTTGATAGTCTCAGAGGAACATCCAAATGCAAAGTGAACCAGCCATGGAGACTGTGTGGGCAATGGGTTCTACAAGGAGCATCCTTTATGTCCCTTGAGAGTGGAGTCCCAGTGACAATTTGCACAACTACATCAGTGATAGGGAACCTTTTAGAGCTTTCAGTGATGACAAACAGGCTGCTGTGGCACATGTGCCATGGGTTCACCACCCCTGCCCTACACTCAGAAGGATAAAGGAGTTTGAGATGGAAGGCATAAGCACACAAAGAGCAGAGGAAGTCTAGTGAGTTTTGTGTGAAATGAAAATGGGCCAGCGACAAGCTACAGGATGCGCTGCTCTGAGACAGGAGACTGGCCAGTACTGTAAGACAGCACCGCATGGTCCCCAGGGGCGCGGCGGCCAGAAATCTCCAGGCTGCTCCCGTCAAGTCTGTGTCTGCACTAAAATATACTGACTCCATGCATATTGATCATTGGTATCCGACTAAAATACCCAGTATAACCCAGACACTGCTTAACTGCATTGCTTTAAAATAATTTTTTAACAGTGAAAGGAAACATTCTATCTATTGATTTATCTCCTAAGAGTATATCTATGTGACTGTAATCTGTATTTTCATATCCTATACATTTCTGAATAATACACTTCAACATTCAATGCATATTACCAGCACAAATCAGTTGGAAAATACTGATGACAGTTAGTAGCTATGAACGTAATGCTAGCACAACACCTACCTTACTGGAAGTGGGGTGTAATGGAAAGAGCACTGGACTGGAAATCAAGACACCTGAGATCTAGTCCTGGCTCTTCCATGACTAGCTGTGTGACCTTGAGTAAGTCACTTAAACTCTCTCGACCTCAGTTTGCTCATCTGCAAAATGAAAGGGTTGGACTAGATCAATGGTTTTCAAACTGTGCCACCTGAGGGGCTTACGGGTTTCTGCAGGTAATGAACTTTCCCCCCAACCACTAACGACTTAAAGGGCCATTACATTATCTTATCTGTTTTAAAAATTTCAGATTCTATGATTTCATTTTTAAAGGAAAAATAATTGCTTCTAAAATCAAGTTTGAAAACCACTGGGCTAGGTTTCTGAGATTCTTCCTTCTAGTTCAAAACCTGACAATTCAATTGTTCTATGTTACGACACTCTATTCTATACAGCCATGCATGGTGACTGTGCAGACAGAAGCACACGGGGCTCATAGTCCTCGGGCCAAACCACAGGTGTGTAAGCCAAACACTTCAGCCAAGTTCTCCGTTCCTGGCTTTCCAACAATTTATTTCTTATAGCTTGTTTTTTTGTGTGTGAAAAATTAAAATCCTCTAAATATCTTGGGGCTGGCCCGGCAGCATTTCTATACATGTGTCAAACCAGCCCAATCTATGGTTTTCTCTCTGTTCCAGTGACAAAGAGAACAACCAAGGAAGAATCCCGACAATTCTCAAACACTTAGATATGTTATTGACTTTCATCCCCATTGAGCCTTCTGATCAATGCTATTACTTTTGTGATCCAATTATATATTTTTTAAAAAAGAGAAGTTTTTTCCCCTAAACCAGGCAGCGACATCCGAAAAGGTAGGGCTAGGAGGTCCCTCCCTCCCTCCCTGCTGTGGGGTTCCTGCTGTCCCACCCTGCGTCCTCTCCCTTAGAACCAGCGATGTGATAGAGCCCATCACCTCATGGTCTCCCCCCAGCAGCAAAGCATCGAAACTTATACAGCCCTCAGAAATAAAGCCATAAAAGGGTCTCCCTGTTGCTGCCTCAAATCACTAGTGAATAATTCTAAAGCTAAGCCCATTCTGTAACAGTAGTGAAAGCAACTTAATTATTTGTCCTATCCATTTTTTAGAAATGCCTATAACTATCTACACTCTCTTTTTTTAAGTACTGAGACTTGAACTCAGGGCCTTCACACTTCAGGCCCCCCTCAGCCCTTTTATAAATTCTTTTTTTGAGACAGGGTCTCATCAAGTCACTAAGTGTCCAGGCTGGGTTAGAATTTGTGATCCTCCTGCGTCAGCTTCCCAGAGTGCCAGCAGTACAGGTGTGCATCACCATGTATCCCTGGCAAATGAAGTGTAGCAAATTTGCTTAGGGAAATTTCATATTTGCATTTCTATTTGTTGCCCTTTTCAGAGTGTATTATGTAAAACTAAATACTTTCCATTGTCCCATACCAATACATCCTTGAAATAATCCCAGTTCTACAAGAATTCCACTGTGTCTCACAGCCTGTGGAAGCCATTTATGGTTTGTTCTTATAATCCTACCTAAGGAGACTCTACTTCCCTCCTAGGAAGAACCTGTCCTGAACCTAACCTCACCCCTTCAACGTGCACCCCAAATCACTTCTCTGTTGAGGTCTGACATCCTAAGAGCAGATCACTTGCATGACCTCATGTAACTAACTTTCTGGCCTTGGTTTCCTTGCATGGAGATGGGGTTAGTAGGAAACAGTAACTGGAAACAAGTGTGGAGCTGGCCAACGTCACGCTTTCCCATACCTTGTATGGCCCCTACCCCACCCCACCGCACCCCATTTCCTCAATCACAGACTTGGAAACGGACAACTTGAAAAATGAAATAAACATTTTTAAGGCTCCATATGAAATATGTAAAAGTCATGCTTGGTTAGTGTACACTGATAATCCCTTAGTAACACTCGAATAGTGTAACATTCAAGGAAATGGGTAAGTCTGGAAAAATCTTTTATGAAGTCAATAAGCAGAATAAGATGAAAGATCTAAATGACAGGAGTAGGTGTTACATTTTTTCCCCAATTTAAAATACATAAATAAATAAATAGGGGAAGTATTGTTATAAAATTGCTCTAAACTGGGCATGGTGCCACACACCAATAATCCCAGCAGTCTGAGAGGCTGAGACAGGAGGATCACAAGTTCAAGAGCAGCCTGGGCAACTTTCTCTCTTAGTGAGATCCTGTCTCAAAATTTTAAAAAAATTAGGAGCTTGGGAGGTACTTCAGTGTGAAGGCCTAGGGTTCAATTCCTAATATTATGACCAAAAAAAAAAAAAATTGCTCTAGAGAGAGCAAAAGTGACATAACATAATAAACCTTAGAATGGGACCCTAAATAAGAACCTTAGGCCTGTTACAAATAAATACATTACATGTGTTACTCACTCTCTTGGGCTACAACAGCCATTTTGAAATGAACATGTCCAGCCTGGCCCTGTCTTTCCCTTGTGATTCCTATCCACCTTCTACCTTGTCATCCAAGTAGACACTTGCACGTTGTGCTACAACTTTGTTCTCTGCATCCAAGCCCTGCTGTAGATCTCCTTCCTGTAACAGGACACCCCTACTTGGTCCTGTCACACTGTCCTCCGGCCTTGTCAGCATATCAGCTGACCCTGGGGTCCTCCCAATGTGCTTGCCATTTGTCTCCATGGCCAAGTCCCACCCCTGGGCCTGGGCTCCCAGAAAATGGGGAGTTAGACACTGGGCTCAAGCTCCTTTGAGGTCTGACACCTGTTGGGCACTGAGATTTACTGTATTTCTTATTTTATTCTTGAATTTTAGAAATTTCTATCTAAATTTTAGGAAGTAAAAGTTCTGTTACGAGAAGATCAAAACATTAACAACTCACTATCAATCCTACCTTCCTCTCCCTTTTCTAACACATGAGATTATTTAGGGTTTCCGTGGAAGGACTAGACATTGAATTGAAGGGAGAAAATCATTCTTGTCATCCTATTTTCAGAACATAATTCAGTAAAAGGTGTCTAAAGAAATTGTGAGGAAATGCGTAAGTTTAAGTAAGAATTTCACATAATTTGTTTTTCTTGGTGTGGAATAATGTATCCAAAACAAAGTAGATTACAAATTCCCCTGCCTCCTTAAAAAGAAAATCAAACCTAATTCTTCATGACAACCTGAAGGAGCTGCTGTGTTTTCCTATCACGGTGGAGGAAGGGGGACATTTAGATGGGGAAGAACAGAGAGAGGGAGAACACAGGATCCCTGCTTTTGCGCCAGATGGAGAGAAGCATCTTTAATCTCTCCATTGCTGAATAACCACCCAGGAGACAGAGTTTCCTGCACAGCATGCCAATGTCTGCAGAAGTAAATAAGAGGCAGGTGGGTGTTTGCCACTCCAGAAACACAAGCAGGAAGCCTGGACCTTCCAGGGTTACAACGCGCAGCTTCCTAGGGCCGCTGGAGCCTCCCCTCCCAGAGCGGGAAGGTGGAATTCTCTGTCACCTGCCTCCTGGTGCTGGCCATCTGCTCAGCAGCCAGGCAGCCTGTGGCTGGCTGGCCCCTTGCCTTTCTAATCTCTGCCACCGCTGCTGAAGTATTCCATTTCTACGCCTCCTGCTGCCTGGAAATGCTCTTTCTTATTCTAATTTGTCATCTGCATATTCCCATTGCAGGATTCCAGCTTTTTTTCTGGGCCGTGAACCAATCTCAGCATTGGTTTGGGCCACCAGCAGCTATTTTCACTATTGTATTTCAGAGACACATCTTTTAAAGCCAAATAAATAAATAAACCTGTTGGGGGGGGGTGTTATTTGATATATTACTGAAAATGCCTGCATTAAATTTAACTTGAATTATTTGTTTCCAGTAGTGAGAGGGGTGTTTCATGTATTTTGCTTTGTTTTAGGTACCCAGTATGTAAAACGAAGTTAATGATAGTGCCTGAACATCAATGGGAATATAAAGATGTGTGAGACATGATTTCCTTAACCCTCCATAAGATTACAAGATAGTCATTTCTTTACCACAAAGATGATTTCATTGGAACTACAAGACTTCTATACTTTCAGGCAGGAGCTATACACAGAAAATTCCATAAAAACATTACAAATGTGGAATCAGGCATTGTGGCACACTCCTATAATTACAGCACTCCAGAGGCTGAGGCAGGATGCTCTCTGTGAGTTCAAGGCCAAATTGGGCTATATAGTGGGTTCAAGACCAGCCTGAACTACATAGCAAGACTCGATCTCAAAAACCCAAAAACAAAACAACAACAATACACATTACAAATAATGTGGTGTGGGAGATCAGAAAAAGGAAGCTTACTCCAGAATATATTCTCAATCACATGGAGTTAGCTTTAACTCCTGGGTCTGCAATTGGCTGGCCATATGAACTAAAGAGGGCTTAGCCTCCAAGAGCCTCAGTGTTTGTGTCTGAGAAATGCAGGACTGATTTCCTCAGAGCTGCTGAGAGGGTTAAGGGAAAGAATCTCTCTACAGAGCCTAATGCATATTTGGCACTCAACAAGACAGTTAAAGCCCTTCATCTTCAAGTTGGAGCATCACAAGGCTGGTGGTATAGAATCATGGTTTTAGGAACAAAGCAATTTGAGCCAGAGAACCTGAGTTAGAATCTCCTGAGCATCTCTACAGCCACAGGACTCTTGATATCCAGTAACATCCAGCCTTCTTCAATTTACACAGTAGCACTGTTAGCTACTGAAATAAGCACTCTGTTAGTGTGCAAATTACTTCCCACAGGGTCTGGCACATCTTAAGTGCTCAGGAGATGGCAACTGTTATTAGAAAAATGAGGACTGGGAAGCCTTCATTCAAACAGCAGATACTGAGTCAGGCTGTGAAGTATGAAGAAGTCAATACAGATAAGAAGTGGGAAGGGGAGCAAAAACAACATGTGGGAATACAGACCAAGGCATGAAGAGTATTCTGTAGGTCTTGGCCAAGAAGAGAAGCAAGTAAGTCCACAAGTTAAGACTAAGGCTAGATGTCGAGAGATCAAAATGTCCTCTACAATCATGCTTTCTCATCATAGAAACACAAGCTAGTGCCATCTCACTAGCAGGCTTCACAACTGGTGTGACTAAGATAAAAAATAATCATTATAGGGATAACACATTTTAAAAACCAAGGAACGCATAAAAGATACAACATAAAACAAGAAAGGATTAATATAAAATTTCAATTTTTTTCATAGAGTACTAAGTGCAAACTGAATTCTTATTCGTGCAATTAATTGTATGATTTCTTGTGAAGAGTACCTACTGTTCCTCTTTAGAAAGATGAAAGTACTGAAACTTTGTTCCTCTTACAGACAAGGAGAAGAGGACCTCCTCAGTCCAGCTGATGGGCAATAAGGTGACAATCTCACAAATGCGACCCAGACTGTTTCAAAATGACTGCCTTTCGACCCTCGAAACTTCAGCATTTTCTAACACTCATTAAGCCAAGAAACCTCGCTCCCTGTGTCTCTTCTTTCGTTAAAATGACTTATAAAACCTCAGAATATTATGCCATGGCATTTACCCACTTGAGTAATTATAGAAAAGGAATAAATGAAAGTCAGGAAAAAACTCAATTCTTAGTTGTGCTTTCCTAATTTCAATCCTGCACATAAGAACGTTTATCTTTTGCATCTGGAAGATTTACAGTATGTAGATTTGCTAGTTTCTCAACCAAGATGCTTTGTGAGTTCAAGCACATTCTTTGAGCTTTGCTTTTTTCAAGTATAAAGTGGAGGGGTTGGGCTGGTATAGCTGTAAGATCCCTCCCAGGTAACAAATTGTGTAATTCTAAAGTTCAAGCAAATCTTTTCAGGAAATATCTAATTATAGGGGAGGAGATAAAACATTATTAATCCAACTAAATGCCCTTTATCAGAGTTCCAGAAGGGTTAAGATGGAGCTAATGTGCAGCACACTCATACTAAAATGCTGATACATGAGAATGGGATTATAGCATCATTCACTTGAGATAATAAGGGAAAAGAGAAAAACAACAAAAACAATGGCACCCAAACAAAAACAAAGGTCACTGCATTTGGTTTCTTAGCAAGAAAGACTCTCTGAGTCAGAAAAGGAGCATAACAGATGAGAACACAATTTAAAGGCAAATCTGAACAAAAAGCTTCAATGCTGAGGCTGTAAGAAAGGAAAGACAGGGGTGACAGGCATTTTTTTCTAAAACTGTAGTAGTTTTCCTTCATTCTGCGGCTTCCATGAAGTGGAGCACTGTCTGGCTATGCTTGGCCTCTTCGCTGCACAGGAAGGGTTCGTGTCTTTACGAGGGATCACAGTGAGCAGGTTTACAGTGCTGATAACCCCCAGTCCCTGTATGTGATGCTTCCTCTCATTTGACAGCTCCAAGAAAAGCTCCAGCCCCCTTTTTCAGCATGTTCCATCACAGAACGACAAAAGAATAAAGATCTATGACAAATAACAAACTTATACAGTAATTACAAAGAATACAAATCAGAATTTTTCTTTCCCTAATATTTTGGGTAAAATAGTATGATTTTTAAAGAAAAAACTGTCTTTTTCAAACTTGGGTTCTGCAGTATTCTACCACAGATCTACAAATTAGGGATACCCTGAGCTGTTTTTAAAAGAAACTAGAAAATATTTCACTGTTCCATATAGGGAAAAATAATGGGGGAAAAAATTCAGCAATTTCCCTGGAGTATGAATTCATCTGTAAACAACAATATTTTTAAAAAGAAAAAAAATTAACAATAATATGTAAGGATGAGAAGAAAGTTAAATCTGCCAAAGCCCATCCCTGACACATGTGATGACTGCTTAGTACATTAACTCAGCAATTGTCACAGAATTTAAACCCCCAAAGTTGTAAACAAAATATAGAGCACTCTTCTGTTCGTGACATGTCATGAACAAATTACCAAAATGTGTTTTCTCCTCAGGTGTCAGTTTTTCCCTCTTTTAGTGACTGATGGCTCCCAGTGTTATTACAGAAACAGATTGATCTTTTTAATGAGCCAGTTTAATAGACTCCAAAATCTCACCGTGGCTGCTCATCCATGTCAGACCATATGTACCAACAAAACATTCAGTAAAACAAAAAAAGCTCTGCTGTCAGACAGCTCCATACTCTATAAAATTTCATATAGTAGAGTTGGATATGCAGATAAATAATTAGGGAAGAAGAAGATGCATATGTAAACAAGATGCATGAAAAAATGCTGTAGAGGCCCATATTGCTTTGGATCTGATCAAATTCCCACAAGATACAAATGTATTTACACAACACATTCTCATTACCCTTCCTCCTAACTCTAAGAGAACCTATTTGCCATCTTTCCATTATAACAAATACGTCAGAGTTTCACCTGAAAAAGGATGCTCCATCCAAGATTAATTGTATGAATTCTGATTTCAGCACCTGTCCATGAACAACCAAAGATACCATAAGATGAAGACAAATTTTAAAGCTTTCTACCTATGTACGCACACAGCTACAGATCAGAGTAAGAATGTGGAGCATCCGTGGAATCTAATATGAATTTTTCATGTCAGTGTTGACATACTACTCAGAGCTAACCTTAGGACTGTCCCAGGAAGGTCTAAAGTTAAGGTACATAAAAACAGTAGGACTGAGAAGCTGAGGCAGTTTGAGCCTAGTCTGAGCAACTTAGTGACCCAAACCAAAAAGGCTGGAGAAGCAGTTTACTGGGAAGGACTTGTGTTAAATCTACATTACCAAAACAAAAAACACATATATACATATGAAAACAATTCATCCTGACCCTGTAGCTTTAACACCGCATAAATTTTATATATATATATGAGAGAGAGAGAAAGAAATGAGAGAGCCAGAGGGATAACTGCTTAGAGCAATAAATGAAACAAATTTTCATTTTCCATATTAGGTCATATATCTTTTCAATTTTGCCTGAAGGACTATGTTTACATTTATCATAGCTATCTAAATCTTTTCCTGTTACATCCTCCCCCAAAATAAATTTTTTTCTTCCCAATTTACCATCCAGCCTCTCCTTAATTCTTGTCTCCTATTATCCGAGATACATGATGCTGAAATATCTCAATACTGCAGGCTGGTGTTTCCCGCAGCCTAAGGGGATGGACAGGAACATACATGTGAATCATCTATGCTTGAGCCAGTTCTCGGTTCTCAGCTCCCTGCAGGGAAGAGGAGCAAGCCGTGCCCTTTGATAGCAAACTACTGAGTACTCTATTCAATCTTTTTTTTTTTTTTTGGTACCAGGGATCCAACTCCGGTCCTTGTGCTTGCACAGCAGGTGGCGAAACCACTGAGCTAAATCCTCCGCCCTCTATTCAATCTTAAACATGACCAAGAAAATGTAACTTGCAATAAGAAAGGAGTGTATCAGTGGATCATGTAAGGAGGTGGCTCTACAATATGTTAGAAGTAAATCAATATTTAACTTTTGCTTTAGCAATTTTAAATATTAAGAAGTCCTACATGGAGAGAAAATTCCAGAGGTTGCAGCATAAAAATTGCTTAGCAGAGGATTATGCAATAACTCTATGTAAACTGCTGGCTTTCAGTAATATTCTGATTTGCACAGTAGCTAATACATTTAAGGGTAGCTAAGTCGGTCACAGAAGTCTCTGAGCAGTTGCAAGGATCTTAAGCGCCTGTGAATCTGGAATGTAACTGTGCCAGCATTAACCTCTCAAAGGCAGTTGCACCCATGCCTGGTGAAATACAGAAAAAAAAGCACAGATACATAAGAAAGGAAAGAGAGCATATGACAAATCCTAGAATATAACTTCATTTTCAGAGTCTCCTTATTTCACACATATGATGCAAAATGCTGATAAGGCTTCACATTCTTACATGAGAAAATAGTTACATGAGGATGGAGGAGTCTTGAAAATTATTTTAATGTGGTAACATGGGAAGTTTCACATGCATACATGCCTTAGTCAACAGCTAATTTGTAGAGTTAATGGAGAAGGGTCTTTCTTTTGTATATCATAAAACTCTCAATTATGAGAGTGGAGGGCCTGATGGATAAATATTGGCTAGCAAATAAAATATTTCAGCAAAAATGTCATCTGTTAACTCTATTATGTAACTGTTATCTTCACCCAGTTCATCTAGCTTCCCTAAGGTTTTCTTAGTGCTTACTGAACCCAATTCAAACAGGTACTGTACTATGTTCTTGGGTAACACATAAGGGTCAACTTTCAAAGTCATTCTGTTTTAAAGAAACTTGAAACAGCAAATTTTATAATACTGGAAGGTAAAATATGTGGTTGGGTTGAACTGTGTAATAAATGTGAACTTTAATGCTGACGTGTTTAAGAACCATTAGTGGTAGTTGGCAGATTTGAAAATCATTCGTCTCCACCCTTTAGCTTTAACACTGCAATACTGCATTGACAAAGGCCAGAGATTCAGGGCAACATGGCCAAGATGGCCACACTGGATGATTAGCTATTCTGCAAGAGATGGAGGCCACCTATTTAAATGAGACACAAAACATGTCCTTATACCACACTGGGGAGGAAAAGGCCATGGTTAATCCCGGGCCCTTGCCCCTCTCACCTGTCTGGAGTTCGCCTCTTCCCGTTTTCGTTCACATCGAGAAGCAGCTCTGAGGAGTCAACAGGGGAGGTGGTGCTGGCATCCAGAAGCAGCTGTTCATGCTGGGCGAGGTACTGGGCAGGGTTCTGTTTGGCCAGCCTTGCGCAGTGGAGGAGCTCACGCTGCAGCAGGGGCAAGTTGGCCTGCAAGAGTGTGACAGGAGTGAGAGGTGGACTGGAAGGCTTCCTCTGACCTGTCCACCTAGTTAGTCTACTGTTCAACTCCGGAGCAGCGCAGCAATGCAGCTGCATAACCGCATCATCATCACCTGCATGCCTCAGGTCTAATTCAGGCACAACTGGCAGCTCTGGGCTACGCTGTGCCTTCACTGCCTCAAACGTGAGGTCTCGATGTCTGTGCCACTCACCTCTCCTCACCTCCTCATCTACAACACTGGCAGTGACACTTAGGATTAAGGACTCTTTATACTGGAATATAAATTCTATAGGATGTGAGATTTTTAGCTCCATCTATGTGCAATTTTTATTTTTCCCAAGGAAGAAGGAAGGTATGTGAAATGGATAAGACAGTCCAAGCAATCTCAGAAAAGTCTCCCTGACACACGAGGCTTTCTGTTTAGCAACTTGCACTAGGTCAAACAGGCTAATGTCATGAAATATCTTTGGCTGAAATTGAAAATATATTGGAAAATAGATTACTTTTCATAATTATAAGATTCATACATTTAAGAATTAGCCTAGGTATGGTCAGGTATTTGGGTTGGAATTCATGTTCAAAGCAGCACATACTAGCAGTCTACAACAGCAAACTGCTGTCTGTATAAGAATGTAAATTTTTCTTAACGTTAGAAGAAATCCTCTGTACATGTTACTCTCAGTCCTCATCTAGCCCACACCCTGAATAAAGACTCTCTGAACAGGCATGCTGATAGGCTGACTGGCAATTCTGGCAATCTCAAATGTAATAAAAGAGGAGGAGGCAATTTCACACATAGCAAGGCATTAAAATAAAAACTGAAGACAACATTTTATTCTGACCCAATGCTGACATTAGAAATCCAGGCTGTTGGATTTATTTTTATTGTCACTTAGGGGAGGGAGGATGGCAGGGGAGAGTAAACAGCTCTCATCCTCAATAACACTTTAACTCTCAAATTTCAAGGAAATATCAATAACATAAATCCCTTCACAACTTAAGGATTTTCTTTTGGGAACCAGGTGCCCTGTACACTGATTAACCTAGCAGGTAGAAAGAGATTCTGAGTACAAGAGGTTCCAGTTAGCTCCATCTTTGGGCCCAAGAGCCTTTTAAAAAGCCCTCTATAGTAGCAGGGACAGGCAGCAGGGCTATCTGCAAGTCAAACTCATTTTCAGTGGCAGAGGTACAGTTAGCATGCTCGAGGCCCTGGGTATGATCCCCAGCATATACACACACAAAGTCATTTTCTGAGAACATTAATCAAGAAACTATCAAAATAATACCAAAGTATGTTTCTGCACAAAG
>NW_028258344.1:35000000-35055060 GCF_053883595.1 Heterocephalus glaber
CTGGTCTAACGTATTTACATGTTGAAAATCTGTCACATAACACTCAAAAAAAAGAATGAAAAGGGAAGATAGGTGACGGCCAACATGCTGAAGATATACTGACACACCTATCAGATTGGCTTTGTGCTCTGGATTTGCACCAGGGACAGTGGGAAATGGGAAAGTCGTTTTTCTGGGAGCAAGAAGGAGAAGCAGTTAATTGTTAAAATTTAAATTGCAAAATTTCTGTCAAGTATAGTTTATAGTGATTTTAAGCATGCCTCTTAGTCCTGCTTTGCCCATGATACGGCCACGTAATAAAAATAAATGATGCACTTCATGAAAAGGGAAACTGCTGCCCATCATCCCAATTTCTACTCCAGCCTAATCATGGATGAAAGACTGAACTGCTCTATGACTCAGTTTCCAAGGGAAAATGGCCTTACTAAAAGCTAGAGAGTCCTCCATTTGTGTAGAGAATGACAACAAATCTAAGAGATTTAGGAAGCAAAGAAATGATACATGTTCTCATTTGCAGTGTAATGTGCCAAAATTAACAATTCCATTCTCAACTAACAGTTTAAGTAACTCTATCTATACCAGAGATTTAGTCTGGGGGGAAAATAACAATTAATAGTTACCAAGGTTAAAGAGAAATGAGGATTTATTGTTTTATGAGTTCATCTAAATAAAAACTCCTCCTCAAAGCAACTAAGTTAAAATGAGTGCCCAATTAGATTACGTGAATCATTAACATAACAAAATCATTCTATGTGTTGAAGTCATTAACTATGCCAAGAGGGTACTTATTGAAATATACATAGACACATGTGTTATATAAACATTTATCTGTACAAATACACACACATGGATATATTCACACATGTGCAAACATATTTATGGCTATGACAACAATAAATCTGTATATATAAAAGTAATTTTTTTGTACCAGTGATAGAATTGAGTCCTTCACACTGAACTATATCCTCTCCTTTTTATTTTGAGACAGGGTCACATGAAGTCACCCACCCAGTTGCCCAGGTGAACTTGAACTTGCAATCCTCCTGCCTCCCCCTCTCAGAGTGCCGAGATTACAGACATGCACCATCCCTAGCTGTATAGCTTTTTTTTTGTAAAAGTAACCATGGTGGGGGTCAATACATAATACAGAATTGGAAAACTTGTTATTGTAGCAGACTTGCACATAATCTCCAGGTGTAGAAACTATTACAGCAAAACTGCTGTGAGAAGCTGGGCATGGTGGCACATGCCTACAATAAGAGCTCTGAGGAGGCTGAAGGAGGGGATGTGCTCCAAGTTCGAGGCCAACCTGAGCTGCATAGTGAATTCAAGGCCAGCCTGGACTACATCAGGAGACCATATCTCAGAAAGCAAAAAAATAAAAAACAAAAGCAAAATACCCACAAAATTGCTATGAGGATGGGGTCTCTATTTCTGAATCTCCTACACATGCTGTCCCTTACCCCATAACTCTGGGCTGGTCCCTGTTACTTACCACCAGTCCTAGTACAAGGGTGCGGACTCTCTCTCCAATCTCTGGTGAAATGTCATTGCCAAACTGCTGCAGGGTAGTAAGGAACCGTTTGAGCTTGCTGAGTTGCCTGGCACCACAGGCTGGGGGCAACTGTTGATTAGCCAGAGAAGAGGAGGAAGAAGAGGAAGGCCCATTGCTAAAGCCATTGGGCGGCGAGGGGGCGCCATTCAAGGCTGTAGGTGAATGGCTGGTGCCATTAGTTACTGTCAGGGGCACAAAATCAGAAGGAAAACATAAATTTCAGGGAACAAGTACAAGGAAATTGCCACCACATTTCCTTCCTTCCCTTGAAATCTGGTAGAACTGTAATTTCAAAGGTGTTGGAACATGTTGTAAAATCATGGACTTCACAGGCTCACCAGTCTCTTCTATCACTAACCGGGTCCACTCCTCACATGGAGGCCTGGCATTTGCACAGAAGCTGATAACAAACAGAGCCTGCAGTAACACCGGGCCAGCCCTGCCTCCCATGAGCACATATGCCAACCACCTGAAATGTTCCAAACAGAGCAAACAGCTTTGGATGTCAGCCTTTTGTCACAGGCTTACATCAATATAACAGGGCTACTCCTTCCTAAACTGCTCCTCTAGAGAAAGTGTACATTTGGTGGAGACTAAATTTATCACTGAACATTTTTAATCATGTTTTATACACACAACTGACAGCTGTGTTTATAGAAATAGGGCTTTCAAGTTTTCACCTTATACCACCCAATTAGAAGGTTATTTTCTCCCTCATATTTCTTAACCACTTATTTAGGGAAAAAGCAAATTTTACATATAAAGCCAAAACGGACTTTATCAAGGAGTAATTTCAAGAAAATGAAAGAGGACACCTCAATCCAACCAAGAGCATACATTGGTAGTAATTCAGTAAATACATTTCCAATAAAATGTAGTTGAACATCAGATGATAATCCATAAGAACGAGACTAGAAAACTTGCTCATTTGTCACTAAAGAAAATGATGATTTCATCATGTTGAGTCAATTAATTTGACAAAATGATCTTTATCAAGCCCATCTTTCTAATATAACTTCGATTATCTCCAATAATAGTTTGAAGAAGTTTTAAGGATAGTGTTATTCCTTAAGTTTTTTTTCATAATAATAAAATGATTCTCTTATCCCAAATCAGTACCAATGTAACCTGTCAAAAAATGACAGCTCACCAGACCATCTCATAGGAGACATATGCCTATCACTGGGACTTGGGGTAACATAAGGTGCCAGGGTTACAGCTTGGCATGTCACAGTCTTCTGCTCCTTGCACATTTGGAAAGATCTTTTAAATGGAAGGACAACATTGGACAAATAGCCTAGGATGTGTATTTTGCTGACCCCTTATAATCCTCTGGATCTTATTTTAGCCTCTTACTGTCCATTCATATAGATTTCACGGCACATGGTCCGTAAATCGTATTATCTGCAACAGATGACATTTATTAGCTTGATAAATCCTTGATGACAATTTTAACCAGAACATTCAGATTGATTAAAATAAACCTACCCACTATGCCTGCTGAATTAGAGTGAAAAGCAAGAGAAATTGCTCTTCTCTTGGAATGTTCTGTCCGTTCCTTGGATGGTACAGAAAGCAGTATGAGCACTGACTCAGAACGAAGGACTTGAGCCAAGAGAAAATGCAGTAAAGGTTTAATGGAAGCCTGACCAGGTCGAAACAAATAATGCTACCAATTTCAGAAAGGTTTCCATAGGAAAGTGTTGCATACAGCAATGCCCTTTTTAATTTAAGAAAGTCTAATTTTTAATGTTATTTATAACAGTATGAAATAGACGAAGTGGTTTTAGAAGACCAGAAGTAACCCAGAAATAATTACAGTATATTTCCACATTCCAAGTCAAACTGACCAAACTAAGGAGAGCTTCACATAAATGATACAGGGATAACAACTATAGTTTCAGACTAAATCCAATGTTCTTCATTTGCTAAAAACATAGCAGACTATAACTCTGAAGTAATAAAAGGCAGATAAATATTGGTAGTCATATCACTTATGCCCAAGATATACTTTTGTTTGCGTTCATTACCTCCTCACTGGTAAACTAATGTTATTTTTTTTTTTTGCTTTATTTACATGGACACTAAATTTTACTTTTCCTTGACATTTTACATGCAGAGCAAAACTAATCTAAACTTTAAAACTGAAACATGAAACTCCAACGTGACCAACTTACATGTTGTCGGTGTAAATGAGCTGGTTCTTGGGGCTCCTTGGGTGGTGGGGGGCGGTGGCATGGTCGGAGGAGTCAGCCTAGACTGCGTCTTCACATCCACAGGTGAGTCTGGCATTGTGGAGTGCTTCTCAGTACGATCTGGAGGATGCCACCAGGAACAGGTTATTTTACTCCTTAAGCACCTTAGTTTTCAAGTGGGGTTTATCTTTTTAAAAAGCAAGTGAACAGAAGAAATTCAACATCCTCTATCAATAAAATATGCTTATCTACAGAAGTTTAAATCAGGATTTTATCATCCAGACCCCACTTAAGAAGGTGTAGCAGATGGCAGGACCTCATTTGTAACTAGGTTATATTATATCCTATTGTTATTTCTGGCTTGGGCAGATGCTACCTTAGTAGCGTTATATGCACCAACACAACTTCAGTCGGAGCTGAAGCCAACATTAGCAAGAGTACAGAACAGATGAGGAAGAAAGACGATAATGAACTCCTCCTGACAGCTCAGAAAGAACAAACAAAAAAAACCCAACTGAAGTCTGTTATGCAGGTGAGACACTGGCAGGAGGCAGCTCTTGGCGGAGAATTTCTCTAACACCTGCCATCCGCTTTCCCTGCTTAGTGTTCTGGTCCATTAGATGAAACAGCTCACGTCTCCCAGACATAGCTCTCCCTTCAATTTTATCTGCTCTGTTTTAAAATCACCACTACATAAATGCTTTATGTTTCACAATGAAGTTAAGCTATTATTTACTTAGAATGCATGAATTTATGACCTGTCATTTTAAAAAATGAGGTCAATACACTGATTAATAATCTCAGACACAGAATGTTTAAGTTTCAGACTGATAACTAACAAAAACTAAAGACAATCCTATTATCTTTTAAAGTGCAAGACAGATACGGAGAAATTTGACTACTTAATAATGAACACGTATAATTCAGAACTGTTTTCTCCTAATACTTTTCTCTTAAAATTGCAAACTATTTTTCTTAATTTAATCTACTTATCAAAGCAAGAGATCTTTAGCAAAATGAGTTTTTGTCTAGATACTTCTACAAACATGTGAAAACACAGCCCCAAAATGTTGAGGTGCTTCTACAGCTTAAGACACAAGTATTTTACACTTGAACATTTAGAAAAGCAAAACAAACTATGAAGAATTAGCCTTTTAAAATACTGTGATAACCATAATGAGAAATTCTCAAAGTTACTTAAAAGTCAATTATTAAAAGAAAATGAAAAGCCCAAACTACTATCACCATTCCAAATCTAGCTCAACTTTGTTCAAAGCAGTCTCATTAAGACTCGGGTTGCAATAAAATACAGCATTTAAAAAGTTCAACTAATGTTGAAACCATATTAGGGGAAATGTAGTAAAAGAATAAAAATGATCATTATCCCAATAAGTGCATTTCACAGGATGATCTAGTTAACAGTATCTACTGGTTGAATCACAATGAATGAGTCTAAAGTCGTTAAAAGAGTTCTGAATGAAATGATGGTAGAGAGCTTCGCCTCCTTTACTGTTAAAAACTTTTCTTCATATTGCTATGCCAGAGCACATTATAATCAGCATCAGTAAGTCTCTTATTCCAGAAAAACACAGAAGTTAGGTAGGCTTAAAATTGCTTCTTCAGTAAATTCACTGCGCATTCTACTCACCTCAACCAACCTCAGCAACAAGGGAATAAATAGCTTTCCGCTTATGTTGCAGCTGAGGGAAGAGGTACAGCAGCAAATACAAGTCTCCCTAAATAAAGGCAAATATTTCTGTCATGCCAAGAAAGGAGGGAGAGAGGGAGGCCTGCCAGAGTCGGCTGGGAGATAACAGTGGGGACGGCTGGTCCATCTGGCTTTCATTCTGCTAACACTCACATGGAACTGTGAGCGAAGGCAGTCCAGATACACAGACTTGCAGCACGTGGTTGCTCAGACAGAGAAAGGAAGAGCAGAGGGGGCAGGGGAAGCAGGAGTAATGAACAAATAAAGCAAGCAACAGAAAGGAGGAGAAAACTGGCAGAGAGAGGAGCCCTAAAGGGAGACAACTCTCACCAGCCAACGCTGAACCTGAAGCATAGAGGTCCCCCCTTACCACCCTCGTACCTCAACTTTCAAACAGATCTCACACCCACTCCTCCTCCTCCTACATAGCCCACACTAAGAAAAACGCAAATTCTGAAAAGCTGACAACAGGTTTCTTTAAACTTAAGAATCAAGTTTATATTTAATATAACCTTTGTATTCCACCTCTGTCCCAACTTTAGAAAACATTCTTGATGCAAATGTACTTTTTATTTGAAAATGTATTGAATATCAGTCTTGGTCCACATTTATCACCCAGAGCATCATCAGAGTAGCACCATCAACAGAGGTGATTAATTTTTTCTTTTAATTGTTAAAATGTCATCAGTATTTTATGAACGACCACCACCAAACCAATGCATAGCAAGACACCACGACTCCAGGCAGGAATATGGACATTCTAACCAGAATATATGTACGCGGATATATTCAGGACTTTGACATTAGCCAAAGTTCTGCGATGGTTGACTTAATACTGATCAAATGGAGTTCCAACCAGAGGTCCTATAAACTGAGACAAAGTGGGACCATATGTAACTCATTCTGTGCTGTTCAGTGCAATCAATCCAGAACGGAGATAGATGGTGAAATCACCGGCCAGGCTCGATCCTTACACACACAAAAACCCTCTGGAGCAGAGAGATTTAAGATAAATTCGGAAAATATGTCTCAAGTATGCTGAGCTCTGTTGCATTTGTTTTGGATTACTTAAAAAATTTTTTTTGAAATATATATTCTTGAAACTTTTATAGCAAACAGCACAAGACCTATGATTTAACCACAGAAGCATTTCACTCCATTTCAAATTAGAGGATATGGTAAAACCAATATTAAGTTATTCTGTATCTTACATAATTTTTTTAAGTTCATGAAAATTATACTTCTCTGGTACATAATTTCTAGTTTTTCATTGCTGGAAGAGAATTGTGACGTTAGTGAAAGACAGACATAAAGTGATTTTTCTTTTTAAGTAGAGGAGAGAGATGAGGAGGAGGCAGGAGGGGAAGAAGAGAAGGACAAAAAAATTATTTGATCAGGAAGGGAAGGGAAGTATAAGTCTTTACTTCTACCGTGATTCACACCACTTCTAAACAAGATGATCTTCTCTACGTGGTAACATTTCTCTCACTTGGCAAATATCCAACACATATGCAGCAAATATGGCTGGAGCATGGAAGAAAATGTGGCATATATAAATATATGCATTACCAATACCATTCCAATATCCAATTCATTGTCAGGGCCTTCCAGAAGTGGTATGTTTTCCATTTCCATTTCCTTTTTTTTTCTTTTTCTTTTTTTTTTTTTAAAGTAAAAAGAAAAGGTATGACATAATCTGCCTTGGCACTTACTTTAAGTTAGTTCAAACAGTTCCAGATGTGTTTTCAAGGTACGAAAAATAGGTATTCTACATTTTACTTGTTTGCATACCATTTTAGACACTACTGGTATAACAAAAACGTTCAATTTTGGTAGGCAGTACATCTCTTTCTATTAGGACATCATGTCAATTACAATAGAAGTCTCAGATATAGATTATAAGGAACTTCTTGGACAACTAGTAATTAGTCCAGTGTCAGTCTACCTGAAGAAGTGTTAATGAAAGAACTTAAAAGATACTAGAAAGTATTAAGCCAATGTGGAAGCCACGTACTACTAAAAGAGAATTGGGAAAGGAGAAGGAAGACAGGGAAGGAAATGGGATTAGAATCTTAATTTGTACTATATTTCACTGGAAAACATGGCAAATAGAGTTCTGACAATGAAGTCAGTTAGAGACGGCAAAGTCTCGGTACGAGCTGTTGCAGATGACTGTCCACACACCAGGACAATGGTGACTGATGCTTTCCGGCCATCCAGCCTCCACATGTCCCTGATGAGCACTTCTGCTAACTTCCATTCCTGCTCAGGCCCTTTCAAGAATGCCTGAGAAGGGATGTCAAATACTATTGTTTTAAGCATGCTGAAACAATGTAGTAGAAGGATCTTTGGCAAAGTGGTGAAACTTCCAAGTTAAGACAGACTTGGCGTCAAGAGTTGGCTCCTTTAACCACTGGTAGGAAGCCCTCCCAGAAGTTAATTATCCTGAGCCTCAGTTCCTCATAAGAAAAATGGGAAGCCAGGGATGGGGACATGCACCTGAAATACCAGCTACTTGGGAGGCTAGGGCAGTAAGACTGCAAGAGGCCAGCCTGGGCAATTTAGTGACCACTACTACCCATATCCAAATAAAATTTACACTGCAGGGAGGGGAGAAAGAAAGAGAAAAAGAGAAAGGAAAAAAGGATGGAGAGGTGGAAGGGAGGGATACAATCCTCTGTCCTTAATGGAGACAAAAATTAAATAAGATACTGCTTAAAACCCTATCATAGCCAGGTGTGGTGATCACACCTATAATCCCAGCACCAGGGAGGGCAAAGCAAGAGGCCAGCCTGAACTACATAGCAAACCCTGTCTCAAAAACAACAAATGAAAAAGAAACCCATCAGGGTGCTGACTCTTATCAGGCACTGCTAAGTATAAACTTCACTTTCCGATGCTTCAAGTCTAGCTTCTATCAATACAGGACACCCTGGTATTCCCTGGCCTTTTTTACTTTTCCTTTTTCTCAATATTTTTTCAATTTTTTCTTAGGAGGGTGCTTAATATATATGTATGATCATGGTTCTTACATGTAGGTTGGTTACATTCCTAACTTTTCCAAATCCCTTCCCTATATTTTAGCCAGTTCAAAAATAACCAATTGCTATGAGTAATGTGGCTCACACCTGCAATACCATACTCTAGGAGCCTGAGGCAGGAGGATCTCAAATTCTAACCCAGCCTGGGAAATTTAGCAACTTAGTAAGAACTTGCCTCAAGATAAAAATAAAAATGGCTGGGGATGTAGCTCAGTATGAAGAACTTGGTTTCAATCCCTAATGCTGCAAAAAAAAAAATTTTGTGACAAACTGTGAACACATGGCATCAACAGTTCATAAATATATAAAGGATCAGACACTCCTTGATTTCTGAGGGGGTTACAGCTTGATAAATCCATTGTAAGTTGAAAAACATCATAAATTGTAAATGAATTCAACACATCCAATCTATCAAACATCATAGCAACACAGTTGTCTACTCTCAAATGTTAGTATGTATTTCCAAGTCCAGGAACACAAGAGTAGTGTGCAAAAGTAACAGAAACTCAGAAGCTCCCAAGCACTAGTGGAAGTTTTTCAATCCAGTTTCCAGCTGGTTACTCTTGAGGGTGTGGCTGAGGGCTGCAGTTCACTACTGCTGCTCAGTACCCTGCAATGTGTCGCTAGCCAGGAAAAGACCAAAACTCAAATGTCAAAAGGAAAATTTCTAATGAATATATCTCTTTCACACCATTGTAAAGTCAAAAACTTCTAAGTCAAACCATTGTAAGTCACGGACCATCTGTTATGTGGAAGGTGCAGGAGTCCTGAAACTTACCTCTGCAATCAAGTTAATGCAGTTTTAGGCAAAAGTAAGAGTGACCACTCACCTCTCTTCTTAGCCTTGCATAGGTGCTCTGGCTGAAAGTCGGACAAAATTCGAAGAGCACCAATAAGACATCATTAAGAGGCAGAGCCTTTTAAATGGCTCTGCCCTCGGGGATGGGATCAGTTCATTACAAAGGGGTGGGAGACCCTGGTGTGGTGGCACACACCTGTAATCCCAGCACTAGGAGACCTTGTCTCAAGCCATGGGGTGGGGGCTTATAAGAATTATGTAGGCTCCTTTTGCTTTTCATCTCTTTTACCTGGTGAAGACCCAGAATTCCAAAGCAACATGAAGACTGGGCACAAACCTACTGATGCTTTGATCTTACACTCCACAGCCTCCAGAACTGTGAAAGATTCCTGTTACTTAAAATAGCCATTCTAGGGTATTTTGCTATAACAGTATGAACAGACTAGCAATAGGTGTTGTATGAAGACTGTTACTTCCAAAATACAAATCTGATCTTTTCACTGATCTAAAATCTTTGAGAGGATCCTACTGTCCACAGCCTAAAATACAAAATCTCTGTAGCCTGGCTCATGTAACAGTTCCTCAGCAGTGTGTGGCCCTTTCTTCCAAGCTGGAAGTCCTTAATTTTATCTAGGTACTTACCCTTTCCTCCCAATTCTTGAAGGCAGATTCTCCTTGTTTTGCATAAATCAAGTTAATGATTGCTCTTATCAGTAGTAGGTTTCAAAGATGGGTGTTGTGATCCAATTCTAGATAAAGAGCTGCAAAGGGAAGGCTATGGGAAAGGTTTTGGGAAAAACTTCCTCACTTTCTAAACAAAGGCCCAAGGAGAAAACAGTTCCTGTTCTTCTGATAGGCACTACTGTGTTTGTAAGTGATCACTTCGCTTCCTTGGCTTCTGCTTTCCTTATCTATAAAATTAAACATGTTGGACTTCACGACTTCAAGGATTTTCTGCAAATGCTAAAGTTCTCTGGTTTGTTCCTGCAGATATGGCTTATGATCATCACAAACACAGAGAAGACGACCTGGAGAATATATATCTGGCAATAAAGTAACCACGTATAAAATTATTTTGAAAATGGTGATTATAATCAGCCTTCTGTTCACATAAATTTCTATGCTCACAAGAATGGCAATTTCTCTTCTGTAAACATTAAAATTAGCACCTATGTTCTCTTTTCAAATACATTTTCAATCCTTATTACTAAATCTCCATTAATAATTTGATTATAAAATAACGCTATCAATGTCCAATTCTCTTTTTAATTACACCAAAACACTGAAATTGTTTTCACAGTCTAGGTTCTTTTTTTTTTTTTTTTTTTTGGTATAGAGGATTGAACTCAGGTCCTTGTGCTTGCGAAGCAGGTGGCAAAACCACTGAGCTAAATCCCCTGCCCAACACAGTCCAGGTTCTTGAAAGAGTAACCTTAGGGCCTGGGATGTAGCTCAGCTGCACAGCGCCTGCCTAGCAAGCATGAGGCCCCGAGTTTGATTCCAGGTACCAAAAAAAAAGAAAGAGTAACCTACACTTTCTCTGCTTCCACATTTCCCAGTCTATCTTCCATGCACTAGTGGTGGAGACTCCCAGGCTGCCTGCCTGAAGTTTCCCCCTGCCCCACACTGGGAAACCATCAACTCTTTTAATCTCATAACCACCTTGAGAGCCACCATGTTCTTTCATGACTTTATACCCAAGAAACCAATGAGACGCCCAAGCCCAGTGCCTAGTCCAAGATGGGTAAGCTCAGTCCTTCCCCACGACGTCTACGTTCAGAACTGAGGAAGGAGGGTTGGGGATTTAGCTCAATGGTTCTGCTGCCTGCCTCGAAAGCGCAAGGACCTGAGTTCGATCCCTGGTACCAAAAAAAAGAAAGAACTGAGGAAGGAAAGCTGTCCCAGTACAGAGGTACAAAGCTGTAATCTCTCCTGCCCTCTGTGTTCAGAAAGGTGGCCTGTGGTGGAAAAGGTGGCAAGTACCAGCCAGAAGGATGCAAAGAAACACAAGAGTGTCCTGCAGCAGGAAATACAGTTCCTCATTCTACTACATCCTGTAGGATACTTATATCTCTAAAATTCTGATAATGTGGGTCATCCAAGCCTTGGAGCAATCCCTCCTTAGCCAAATCCCTGGAATACTGATAAAAACAAACAAACAAAGAAACAAACAAACATGAAGCACAGCATCAAGACATCCTGCTAGCCTCCACTAACACTTCTCAATTGAATTCCTGTTCCTAATCCAAGAAAAATGTTTTTATCTGGTTTCTAACCATGACCATCTCTGAAAGCCATACAGCAGCACTGGAGTACCCCACTGCCTGACACTCAGGATTTCACACACACCTCATTCTTTTCCTCAAAAACCCTTCACCCTACCATGCCTGGCCCTGCCCATCATTCCTTCTGACACAGTGCCCCTGACTCCCCAGGTCTACTCTCTCATTTTTCTCTTGCCTTCCTGGCTGCACCCCACAGCCTAAGGGCTCTCCTTTCTGCATCTCTGTGATAACTACCGGTAACTTCCCTCCACAGTCCTCCTTAGGTCCTCTTCAAATTTCTACCCATCTCTTCTTTAGTGACTTCATTTGCACTATCACGGTAATAAAGGGTGTGGAGCTAAAGGACAGTATGATCTGAACATTAGCTCTGTGGTTGCCTATGTAAAACCAGCCACCTTTTCCAACCCACACTGTGGGAACAAACTCAGATCGTGTATATAAATAACATGGTTGGCCAAAGGCCTGCTGCCACATGGTAAGCACTCTAGAAACAGTGGCTCTGTTCACACCTTGGCCATGACAGAGAGGACTTCTATCTATAACCCTAACAGACATCCCTCCAGAGCTCTAGATCTGAATGTCCTGGGAATCATGGATGTCTACAGCCTGAATTCCAGCCTCCTCATCCAACGGCTCTCGCCTGACCTGTTCAACAACCCATCAAATGGACTCCTTGTCTTGTCCTTTTTATTCATTTCTAATCTACTCTTCACGCCACAGCCAGTCATGCTCCTATACAGGTCAAAGAAGTGACCTGAGATCTTGCTCCTCTTCTCTCAGGAATCTTCCAAGATCTTTTATAACCTTAAATAGAAAGTCTGTGGCATTTAAGAGACCACAGAAAGGCTTGTGCTACCTGTCTGCAGTGTTTCAGACTCAGGTTCCTTCCTCCCACCCACTCCACTGCCATAGTCGAACTCCACGTGGCACCACTGCAGTTCCCCAAACGCCTTGTCACTTGGGATTTCACATACACAGCATCTTTTGTCCTAGAAAACCCTCCTCCCGTTCACTGCCTCCCACTGCCCAATGTTCCTTTCAAACTCGAGCCAGGTGTCACTTCAGCCAGAAACTGCAATAACTCTTCTGTCCCCAAGCTGGTTCCAGACTTACTGTATTTTCATGCTACCCTGTCCAGATCCCTCTTTCAGCACAAATCACACAGTATGTGACCACTATTAAAGATTATGATAGCATCTTGTTTTTCTATTTCTAGCACTTAGCACAGTGCTTGACATACAGAAGGTACTCAAAAAATGGATCTATCACTATAAAGTCATAAGGCATGCCTATAGTCACAACTTTGAGACTTTAGGACTATCAACAAATACAACGGTAGGCCAAGAACAGTGGTGCACGCCTGTAATCTCAGCACTCAGGAGGCTGAGGCAGGAGGATTGCCAAGAGTTCGGGGCCAGCCTGAGCTACAGAGACCCTATCTCAAAACAAACACCCCCCCCAAAACAAACATAAGAGTTTTAACTCAAGATAAAATTATCCATGGCTCTTTTTCCTATCATCCAAAAATAATTCTAAAATAAATGTTTACATGCTGGAAAACTTAAGCCAAAGATAAATCTGGAACAATGCTCGAAAAAATTATTCAACTTACAGTTTTTAGACACCTCTTAGTAATTAAAACTTTCCCTATGATCTTTTACTATATAATGTTAGGGGAGAAGTGTGTATAAGGCAATTTATACATATATGATTTATGCACTCCAAAAGCTCTTTTTAAAATAATATCAGTGTAGTCACAAATATACAAAACAAAAGGAAAAATATTTTATGAACCAAAAATATACACTACATTCCACATTCCGCAAGTTTTTCTGCTGCTTACATATGGATGGTAGGATAACAAGTTATTTTTACTTTCTTATTTTTCTCTATTCTGTAATGAACATATTTTATTCTTACCCCTAAAAAAAAGAAAGAAAAAAGCCCTATTAGGATACATCAGCTAAAATCAGAGTTAAGCCTGAATGATACATGCTGAAAGCTATGCATGTTTTATCTCATTTTAAACCTCCTAAGGAAGAGGTACCATAAACCTTCCCTTTGTATAAAACAGGACCTGGGACTCAGAGAGGCTGAATAATTTGCCCAAGGTTATAAACCAGAGTTTATCTTGGTCCTTCTCAAAGTTCATTATCATCTAGGTTCCTGTTACCTTATCTATGATCTGCAAAACCAGAATACAGACTTTCCTCAGTATACGTTAAATCCAGGGCGGTTGATACACTAGAACTACACTTTCTAACACAGAAGCAGAGACACCAGCTACATGTGACTTACCTTTTCATTAAAATCCAATAAACCTTAAAATTTAGTTTCTTAGCCACACTCAAGAGCTCAACAGCTAAGGCCACGGGTGCCAGACAGCCACCATCTTAGAATACTCAGTTACAGAGCATCCTCACAAAGGACAATGCCATCATACAAAAATGGCTATGAAATGCTACTGTACAAATAATGGCTTTGTGGCAAGATTCCGTGCAGGTAACAAGCAGCCCAACAAGGGAAGGGGGAGGGGGAGGGAGCAGGAATGGCTGCTTCCTGAATATCTTCCTTTGCCATTCAGGCCTTTTTTCACCTGATTTATGTTTTGGGTTTCTGTATATTATTTCATTTGCTTGTGATCATTTGAGAGAGGAAGAAAATAACAGTTCCAGCACTCTGGGAGTCTGAGGCAGAAGGATCACAAGATCAAGCCCAGCCGGAGCAACTTAGCAACTCAGTGAGACCCTGTCTCAAAATTTAAAAAAAAAAAATTAAAGGCTAAGGATATAACTCAGTGTGGAAACCCTGAATTCAATCCCCAGTACCACAAAAACAAACACACAAACAAATTCAAAGACAACGGGGTGGTGGTGCATGCCTGTAATCTCAGCCACTCAGAATGCTGAGGCAAAAGGGTCAAGAGTTCAAGGCCAGACTGGGCAACTTTATGAGACCTTGTCCAAAAAAACTTTTTTAAAGGGCTGAGGATGCAACTCAGTGGTAGCACACCTGGGTTCTATCCCCAGCCCAGCCAAGACAGACAGACAGACAAAGATTGCAAACGATCTGTTAAAACCGAAGACTAAGGTAAGTCAGTGATAAACCCTAAGGAAGTGTGAGCATACATACTGTAAGTTTAGATTATGAGTAAACATCTCATGCTAATGACAACAAGGTCAAGTCCTGAAGTGCTGCAGCCAGTATCTAGTCCAGAATCGGGCATGACAGCCTGAAGCACGGCTCTCTTCCTTTAAGGGGTATGAACTCTGGTTAAGAAGAAAGCCAGCCACAGATCCAGGGAAATCTGTACCATCAGAAAAATAACTTCAAAAAATTATTGGGTCATGGGCCAGGGATTTAGCTCTGGTTTCGCCGCCTGCTGTGCAAGCCCAAGGACCTGAGTTAGATCCCGGTACCAAAAACATAGATAAATAAATAAAAATTATTGGGTCATATCAATTAGGGACAAGAATAGCAGTTCCTCTCCTATAGCATTTATCCAGTCACATGTGACACCTTTGTATTATTTTTGAATATTTTCACAACTTGAATATCAGCTTCAGGAACATAAGAGTTTTGTCTTATTTGTTAACTTCAACTTCCTCAGCTTTTAGGAAAGAAAGCGTGACATAGGACGGAGGATCTCAAGTTCAAGTCCAGCTTGGGCAACTTGGTGACTTAGTGAGATCCTGTCTTGGGTTGAAGACAGCGCAGTAAAAACGCCCTGGTTTCAATCCCCAGTAAAACTAAAGAGAAAAAGAGAAGAGAGGGAGAGAAAGCATTATATAAACACTTACAAGTACCCAAACAGTGTTTCTTGCTAGAAGAATCAATTTCACAAAGAAAAGAACTGCTAGCACAGGAAAGCCAGTGGACTCCAGGCATTATGTGCACATGCCAGTCCCTCAAAGATGCCACCCCTCCCACAGCTGCTGCCACCTTCACTCTGGTGACTCCTGCTTCTTATTCTAACCACCACTTCTTGGCAGTGGCTCCTAGAAGCTCCCAAGGAAGTGCCAAGCGGTCTGAGACCATCCCACATTAGCGTAGTTCCACATTCATCTGCTTTATACCCTTTTGTCCTGTTTAAGATCAGGAAAAAATGAGAGGTGGGGTCGCCTCTTTATGAAAGAAAAATTTAAACCCTCTGGCACAGGCAACCAGCAAATGTCCACTGAGCAATGATGATAAAAATAGAAAAAATCTAAGTTGCCCAAACAACAGCAAAATAATTCCTGCATGTGACAAACAGAGGAAGACACAGGCAGTTCAAGGGCCCAGAAACTGAGCACGAGCATCTGTGAGACACTCAGCTGCCAAACTGCACGTCAGTCCAGGTGAACACCACCATTCAAAGCCATCTAACACTGTCATGGTCTTCAAGTACACAGGACTTTCCCTCCAGTAACTACTGGCTGTGTGTTGTCACAATAAGGAAGGATATAAGGCACGGATGTCCAGTCTAGTCAGTGACAATCAGCCAGAGTTGTTGGTAAGTCAAAGCAGAAAATTATGAAGGTGCACGAGATATGCGCCTGTGGCTGAATCATAAGCAAAGAGCAGGATCTTAAAGGAGTATGTCTTGAAATTAATTAAATGTATTCTAAGGGCAGGCGTGGTGGTGCACACATGTAATTCCAGCACTCGGAGGCTGAGGTAAGAAAGAAGATCACCACAAGTTTGAGGCCAGCCTGGACTACATAGCTAAACAACGTCTCAAAAAAAAAAAATTATTATAGGAGGAAAAAAAAAATAGTACTTTTGATTTAAACTTCCTATTGTAAGTAAGTGGAAAGCAACCAAGTTTTTAAGCAGCCAAATGACATGCTCATTTCTGTACTATGGGTATAGTATATCCTGAGGAGAGAATAAATAGGATAAGAAAGGCAAGAGTGAGCTGGGCTTGATGGCACATGCCTGTAACCCTAGCCCTCCTGACAGGGTGGAGATGGAGAGCTCAAGGCCAGGCTGGGCTACACAGTGACTTCAAAGACACCCTGGACTACACTGTATAAAGAGACCTATCTCAAAAACAAAACAAAACAAAAGAGGCATTTATTGATCCACCCATCTACAAAGTCTAGATACTATTTCAGACAACAAAAACAAGCCAAGGAACAAAAATAGAGAAAAATTACTACCCTCAAGATCTTTCATTCTAATGGTGGGATCAAGTTACCCCTGGGTTTAAATGTTTCTCATCCCTCTTAGGATAAAATCCAAAACTGAAATGACCTGTACCCTGTACAGATTTAATCTCCCCTTCCCTATCTTATCTCACACCTCAAAGGTTTAATCAGTTGCAAACTTCATCTGACCTCAGGGCTTTTCCCTCTGCCCAGAAAACCACATCTCAGCTCCTTCGGGAAAGTGTCCTTGATTTCTCATGTGTTATAACCTCTATTGTACCATCTGTCTTTCTAGGGATTACCACAACTGTTACAAAAATTATACAATTACTTATTTTTCTAATGCCTGTAAGACAGTAAAGTGCTGCACAAGGGGAGGGAGCATATCATTTCATATCATACATGTATGATCTCATGTGTTAACTCAGTCCTAGCATTTACCACATTGCTCAGTACCTAGCATGAACAGACGGGGAAAAAAATGGGGAGTTTTCTATTTTAATATTACAGATTTGAAAGTAGAGCAAAGGAATCAACTCCTTATCTCCTTAAAGTGTGTCAAAGTTTGATTTAATGACAGAAATAACAAAATAATAACTGCTGACAGCGAAAACCATTCTCTCATCTTTATACTTCATTCAACTACAATGGGTTTCCATCAACACCATTCTACCTAAACTACCCCAACAAAAATAGGAACTGTTCTGTGGTTACTCCCCCAGCTATCTATCAGTCTTTATCTTGCTTGACCTCTGGAACTCTGACCTGTCTCTGGCACCTCCTGTTACTTCTCCCCAGGGCATGTTCATCGAGTTATCTCCAGGAGGCTCAGGGAATTCCTTTTACACTGCCTCCTCTTCCTAAACAGTTTCACCCCTTCTGGTCCCTAACAAAGGCCTTCACGTTTTATGAAACAAATTCTGCCTGGGAAGCACTCTCTCCTGAGGGAGATCTTATTACTGGCTTAACAACTCTGTCTGGCTATCCCACTGACAGCTATATTTAGAACCAATGAAATCCTTTTCTTCGGGAATCTATGCCTCCTCCCATATGTCAATCTCTGGACAGAGCATCCTTTCAACCAGCTGACCAGGCCCCAAACACCACAACCATTCCAAGACTTCTTCTGTCCCACTACCTCCTTCCCAGTGTAGCTCATCCCAATATCCCACCAACTGGAATTCCACTTTTAAGATCCACCCTTGGTTTACTTCCGATGTGACTTTCAAAACCTACTAAGCCTCTGAAAAATCTTCTCTGCCTCCAGTCCCTACCAGCCCAAATCCTTTCTCATAAGTTTCCAGAGCAGGATTTCCAAAATGTAAACCTGACAGTATCTACCCCTAACCCCCATCTAACTATAAAAGCTGGTCTGGATAAAGGATGATGGTCCTCACATTTTCAACTGCGTATCTCCAGGGTCTAAACATAAGGATTTGCACACAGTAGGCCCTCTGTGTAATACTAAATCATCTAAAAAAAATCAACATAGTCAAGATGTCCATTGCACCTTTATTCTGTGTAGATATACTCTAATTCTTAGAGTTAATTAAATCCTAAACATAATACCAACAGAATTTTTCTAGAATGAAAATTTACAGAAATGTTTAAAGTTAATTTGAAATATAAATGAAAATACTCAAGGAAACTTTGAAAATTAAGTGTAACAAGTTTAACCAAATATTTATTAAAATGCATGATAAAACTATAATTTGAACAATGTGTTGTTCGTATAGAATCACGGGATATAAATTTCAAACAAAAACTAAGTGTTCAGAAATAGATTTAGCATACAAATTTAGCATATGATAAAGACGAATCCTCATATTAATAAACAGCAATTAATTAAACTTTCCTAGGAACTACTACAGAACAGTTTAAAAATAGAAAGCAAACCTCTGTCTTACACACAGCCGGGTGTGGTGGCACAAGCCTGGAATCCCTGCACTTGGGAGGCTGGGCAGGCAGGTAACTATTTCCAGGCCAGCCTGGACTACACAGTGAGTTCAAGACCAGCATGGACTAGTGTGACCCTGCCTCAAAACAAACAAACAAACAAACAGACAGACAGAAATAGGAAATGAGCAAGACACATAAATGATCTATAACCCTATAGAGAAAAAAGTTTAATCTCAGTAACAAGGTCATCTTTTTCATGTAACAAAATGACATTTTGTCACTTCAACAAACTTTTATAAAATGGTAATTCTCCTGCAGGACAATCAGGCTATGGTTATATTATTTCTAAATTATACATATCCTTTAATGTACCAGGTTCCACTCTTTGGAAATTATTCTAAATATATAATATACAATATACGAAGAGTATATTTATAATGAGATAAATTGGAAACAACCTCACTATTTGACAGTGGCCATTTGGCAATTCAGATTCTAACATAACCATACAGTGGAACAGGACATGTATATTTATCTACATGGAAAGATCTTTAAAAACACACTAAGGGAGGGCAGAGGAATGGGGAAAAAAATAAGAACCAAGATATATCATATTAAGGTGCAAGATCCCAATGATGAATTGCATCATACTGTATGCCTAAAATGTACCAATAAACTTAATGAATTAAAAAAAACACACACACTAAGGGAGAGGAAAAGTTATAAAACTACATGGTTTAGAAGAGTCTGTTTTTTACAAATGTATAAGACAGTTATAGATAGATGGAGGCACATGTCAAAAAAAAAAAAAAGTCTGAAAGGAACTGCATAAGAAGACACAGAATACCATAAATGGCTATCTTTAAGGGAGTGGTTCACAGTGGAACCAAGCACTCCTATGTAGTGGCAAATAGTCACATTGTGATAAACCTTTTCCTGTTAATTGTTTTGCTCCATTTTAACACTAAAACTACTATATTTTATCCTTAGAACATCTCTGAATCTTGAATGAATACCATGGAATCCAAGCAGGATATCATGCAAGCTGGTAGTAATTTTTTCTTGATGAGGGATGTATACGGTAAGTATGTGCCTCAAAATCAACTGAGATCACATCTAGTGTGTTCAGATTTTCTATGAACACAACCAGCTATGAAAAAATGTTGACGGAAGATTGGACTGTCTTTGGAACTCTACCAAGGCTGTCCAGCTTCAGAATGAAGTAAAAAAGTAACATTTAAGACAACCAAAAGGGAAGGAGAGGGGTCCAAAAGGTACAGCTATCTATAGAGGTTTTATGTATCTATCACATGAAAACCCTTGAACACAAGCAGCACAAGAAAGTACTTACCTCAAATTCCAATTACCCAATAGAGCCTAGCACCAATGTTCATTGACTAAAATAATGAATGCTACTTTAATAAGGAGGTAGCAGACAGAAAGGAAAAGATGTAGAGATCATCGGGGGAAAATCTACATGGTATACTGGAACGTCATGAGACTAAAACCCTCAAGCAATCAATTAAATTCTTTATAAACCATCCAAGGAATACCACACACCAAAACGGAATCCTCTCCAGAAAGCAGCTTCACTGAAGCATTTCTTCTGGAGGGGTTTCCCCGAGACAAGTTTGGACAGCGAATAAATTATACTATCAAATTCCTTACATATCCATAGTCACACACTAATGGGAAACACATACACCCATGCACTTGTTTCAGTTTCACACTCACTCTCTACTCCATTGTGAAGATCTAACACAAGGTTTTGTACACACTACGGCAAGTGCTCTACCACTGAGATACCCTCCCCAGCCCACATCCAACATTTCCTACCAGAATCTCTGCCTGTTAATATTTTGCATAATAGAATTTTTCATGGAGTCCATGATCTTATTTTAATAAAGTAATTCAGGGAAAATATTCTAATTAATAAATTGCTAATAAATACCCCCTAAGGACAACTCAAATTCTGTTTACCAAAGAAACATCTGGCCAGGTGTGGTGACACGCACCTGTAATCCCAACACCTGTGAGGCTGGGGGAGGAGGACTGGGCTGAGTTCAAGTTCAGCCTGAACTACATAATGAGTTCAAGAGCAGCCTGGACTACACAGTGAAACCCTGGCTAAAAATGGAAAAACACTTGCATATGTATGCTCAAATCCCCCTAAATATGTCTATTTTCACCTCCCTTATTTCAAGATATTTTAAAACCAAGCACATCTCTTAATATCAAGAAGACCACTGGGGAGCCTAAACTATAAAAGTCTGGCTAGCTACAGTTTGAGTGACACATTTTTTACAATTCACAAACCACCTTAAGTTCCAGGGATGTCTCAAGTGAACACACAAATAAATTTCATGTTAAGAAGCCTTTAATGTAGTCTCATCTGTATTTCTCCTTTAAATGTCGGTAAATATGTTATTAAATTAAGATGACAGTCTAAATTCCCATCCATTTACTAGGAATCATCTATATTTCATATAGCACTAGAGATGTCTTCTCTGAGCTTGCAAAGAATCGTAATGGGGGGAAATCAAACCAAACGTTGATGGACAACTCCAAAGAGCACTCCAAGTACAAATGAACAGTGCTGGTTGCAGAGATCTATAAGGTCATTTGCAAGAGAACAACCTTCTTGATATTATTTGTCAGATAAATTAATCAGAAAAGTCGTGTCTAAACACAAAGCAAGCTGATCTCATTCACAGGTTCACTGTAATTAACTTATTCCTAATAATTCAAAATAGGAGATATCCAAAATCATCCCTATGATAATCTTACTACTTCCTCAACAGGCAAAGGGGTAGAATTTTTACATAAGACTAACATGACCACGGAAGTCCACTGTGACCATGACATCGACATCCCTGGCATGGGAGCAAGGAAAAACTGAGGGGATCTCTGTTTTAAGAGAACAGAACAACACCTCTGCCTTTCCTTTCTCAAAGAACAGTGGCCCGAATGTCATGGGAAAATTCCTAAAGCCTATTAACTATTTCTTTTTTGTTTTGTTAAATTCTTTTATTGGTACATTGTAGATATACAACACAATTACATTTCTCATTGGGAATTGTACCTTTACATAATGCATCTTGGTTCTTATTTTTTCCACATTCCTAGCCCTCCCTTCACTCCCTCCACCCTTCCCTATTTACAGACTTTATTTCCAATTTTTCCATTTCTCAGCATTTTTCCTTTCCCTTCTTTCCTTTCCCTTGCCCCTCCCACTGCCCCTACCCCTTTGGACCTTTTCTTCCTATTTTGCATTATCGATTATCCATTCTAATCATTGGTACATTTTAGGTATACAATATAATGACATTCATCATTGGAAATTTGCACCTTTACATAATCTCTCTTGGTTCTGATTTTTCACCCTTGTCCAGACCTCCCTTCAACTCCTCCATTCCTTCCTATTTACAAAGATTTTGTTCCTATTTTTCCATTTTCTCATATTAATCCCATTCCCTTCTATCCTTTTCCCTACCTTCCCCTTTGCCCCTTTTCTTCCTATTTCACATTACCTAGTATATATTTTAGTCCTTCTTTACACTTTCAGTTTCTCACACCAGAGAAACTATTCAGTAGTTACACATGTCCTATTTATTTCACTTATGAATATCACCTCAATGTGCATCCACTTAGCTATAAATGTCTCTAATTTCTCATTTTTTATAGCTGAGTAGTATTCCATTTCATTAAAAAACCACATTTTCTTGATCCAGTCTCCAGCTGATGGGCATTTGGGCTGTTTCCAAGTTTTAGCTATCACAAACTGTGCTGCTATGAACATGGGCACACATATATCACTGTGGTATGATTCTTTTAATTCTTTAGGGAAGATCCCCAGCAGTGGAATAGCGGGGTCAAATGGAACTTCCAGTCCTACTTCTTTGAAGTATCTCCATACTGATTTCCACAGTGGTTGCACCAGTCTACACTCCTACCAGCAGTGGAGCAGGGTTCCTCTTTCCCCACAGCCCCACCAGCATTTGTTATTGGTTGATTTCATGATAGCAGCCACTCTTTCTGGGGTGAGGTGGAATCTCAGTGTTGTTTTCATTTGCATCTCTCAAATGACCAGTGATGTTGAACATTTTTTCATCTGTTTATTTGCTATTTCTACTTCTTTGAGAAATGTCTGTTCATTTCAGATGCCCATTTTCAGATTGGGTCTTTAAATTTGGGAGGTCTGATCTTTTTAAGTTCTTTACAGATTTGAGATAGTAGACCTTTGTCTGAGGAAAAGCAGGTGAAGATTTTTTCCCACACTGTGGGTTGTCTCTTCACACTGCTGGTGGTTTCTGTTGCTGTGCAGAAGCTTTTTAATAAGAAGAGATCCCACTTGTTGATTGTTTGTGCTAGTTCACGGGCAACTGAGGTTTTGTTCATAAAATCTTTTCCTACACCGATGTCTTCAAGGGTTCTACCTAACCTCTGTTCCAACTGGTTCAGAGTTTCTATTTTAATATTTAGATCTTTAATCCATTTCGATTTTAGTTTAGTGCATGGCAAGATATATAGGTCTAGTTTCCTATTAACTATTTCTTAGGTTTAACTAACTCCATCTTCTTTCTCTCAATGACAACAACTGACTTCAACAATCGCAAGCTAACAACAACAACAAAAAACCCACTGGATGTTGCTCTGAGAAGCCAATGACATCGATGGCGTAGAGAAAATACCATCCCACTGAACGATAGGAACACTGCTCCTCTCTTCTGCTCCACTGGGAATATATATAAGTTCAGTAATAATAACTGCATTGCCAATTAACAACCTTTTAAAAAAATACACACAAAATCTGTCTTAACTTAAAAGGATGGTTTGCTACACGTCTTATATAGAGCTCTCAGGAACCATGGAAGAAAGATGGAAGGTGGGAAAGGCACAACTGGATCACAAACAGTTCCAAGCAGTTTCCTACTCGTTCATATAATCCAATGCTTATGGAATGTTTTTATGAACACAATAAATACTACAAAAAATATGACTTCCCCTTTCTCTTCTATAAATGGTCAGCTCATTTTCACCTTTTAGGTTTCAGCTTGGTGTCACCCCTTGGGGACTCCACTATCCCCTGGCCATCACAACCATCCCCCTTTGTTTCTTTCACAATACTTAGAAAACTCAAAATTCTTTTATATCCCTTTATCTGGACTTCAATTTCCCTCCCACCCCAGAGCACTGCTTCACTCTAGTCCTATCGCAGAGTCTGGGACAGAGGTTCTCATAACTATCCGTGGAAACACAAGAGGAAGGGGGATTCCAACTTCCAACAGAGCACTGATAGGAGATGAGTTGGTTGTAAACAGTAAGGGGAGGAAAAAAACCACAAAACAAGGGGGTGTCATAAAGCAGAAACACAATGGGAGGGTTAATGGCCACCAAGTTCACTCTGAGGTCTATGTTAGATTAAGGTAGTGATAACACAAAGAGGGAAAGCTAAACAACCCAGAGAGAAGGAAGAAGGGAGGCTCTGGGATTCAGTGAGCCCTAGCACCCTCAGCTTGCTACAGACCCAGACAGGGTGAGGCAATAAAGCCAGTGAGGATCACAAGAGGTTACGTTAATCTGAAAACACTTTTCTCTAGCTTAGTTCTGACACTCTTCTCTGCAGATGACCTCACACTCTACTTGAGTGACCCGAATATGGTCATCACGTATAAACCCCCGAAACCTCACCTCCTGCCTCCAAGGTCAGAAGAAGCACCTCTCAACCTCCAGAAAGCTTCCCACTAGAGTCGTTCTAGCTTCTCCCTTAGCTTCACCTGGTCCAGCTCTCTTTCCAGGAACAGGGCATACTAGGGCCTCTCTCACAAAGAGAACACAAAAACCCTCTCAGTGGAGATGTGGCATCCTCTGTCCCTCTACTGCCAGCCATAAGAGTTCCCCTCAGTAGCTCTGTCCACTTTGCTACCCACCACAAACAAGTTCCAACAATGGCACAGAGGTTACCTCCACAGATGGCCAAACACAAAATGCAATCTTGCCCTTCTAAATTATTGGCCCTGCTGCAGCATTTCGGTCCACCACCTCAGGCCCATGCAACCCTTTGTCCCCTTGTTTTAGTGACACCTGACTCTCTCGAATCCCCTATCACTGTTCTTTCTCTTTTCATCCCTTCTGATGCCCTGCTACTTCCCAGTATTCTTTTCAGAAATTTCCTTCTCTTTATGCCATATATTTTCCTCCTGTTAAGCCACTCCAAAGGTTTTAGCTATCATTGGTGACATCAAATCAAATTTCCAGCCGACTAATCTCTATTCAACAAACCTGCAATCCACTTCCCTATTGAGTATCTCAGCAGATAAACCTGAAACCTAATATTTCCAAGTAAGTTTACCATCTTCTCTTGATGTATTAGTCTCCATCCTGGTTAATGGCAACCTAAACCACAATCGAGTGTTTATCCACATGCACAAGACCCTGGGTTCAATAAACAGTATGGGAGCAGGTAAAGGAAAGGAGGACAGAGAAAGAAAGAACCAGATGAGAAAACTGAAACACAAAGACCAAGTACGGGAAATCACACTACTTATATTTTACTGCCAACAAAGCCCAAGTTCTTCACCAATGTATTCCCCTTTCCTCAAGATCGTGTTACTGTTCAAGCAAAGATATGAAGGAGCCAACTAATTCCTCTATGGAAGCTACACACGCAAATAATATACAATGAGTACTTGAAGAATGGAGTGAATATTTAAATTTTTTAAAAAGAACTTACTGAAGTTTATTAAAAGACACATTGGCAAGAAAGATGGCATAAATATGTGCAAAGGAAGGGAGTATTTTGAGTACTCTGGGTTGGATCATGTATCTTAATATAATAAATTTCTTAATTTAAACATTCACCATGTTTTTGATCACCCTTTGTTGATCAACCTTTTGCAGCAATATCTGTCAAATAAAAATGTTACAGTGTGTTCCCGTTCACATTATTCCCAGATCTGGTACCATGTGACTACTGGCTCTTCCTCAAAGTCAAAATGACCATGAAAGGGAAATGTTTTGAATCAATTCAGGACATCTGAAGCAGTCTTGACTAAAGAAACTCATGAAAGAGGACTTCCAGAATTGCTTCAGAAAGTGGCAACAACAAAGGGTTAAAACCCAGGAAAGTATTTTGAATGGGACTAATGGCATTGTGTCTTCTACTGTAATATTTTTAAAATTTATGTCTGGGCATGGTGGCACACACCTGTAATCCCAGCACTTAGAAGACTGAGGCAGAAGGACTGCCTTGATTTCGAGGCCAGCTTGAGCTACATAGTGAGAGTTCAAGGTCAACCTGAACTTCATAGTGAGACCTTGTCTCGAAAAAAATTAAGCATTCAGTGTACGAAGAAGTCATAAAATGTAGGGCCTAGAATGGGCATTCAGCAAGGAAAGAAGGTATTCATAACAATGACAGATATGAGCATAGCTGTGATAACTAAAATATAAATCCCACTAAAATAAATATAAATGCTATCTCAAAAATACAGAAAATAAAAAAGACAAAGGGAAAAATATAAAAATTAATCCCAAAGTAGGAATTTATGTGCCATCAAAACCAGTATGTTATTACAATGACATTTCAAAGCTTTGATGGCTAGATGCTATCACTGTTGTATTTCCCATTTTCTCAAAATTGTCTCCCAATCATATATTTGCACATTTTAGCTTTTCTACTTTAATTTCTATCTCAGGGCTCAATCTCTCACCCAAGCTACCATACTTGTGTGCAACCATCCACAGGATGGCTCCTATTGTTCTAAGAGGTTCAAACTCACCTATGGGTGAGTCATTTTTTCAACAAAATCCATTCCTGCCACTGATGTTATTTCCACTGAGGCACAACCTTCCTGCCAGCTACTCAGGCTCCAATTGGGAGCAGCATCCTTGCATCTGCTTCAACCCTTTTCCCTAAATAAGTCTTTCGATAAATTCCTAACCCACACTCTCCAATTCCTTGATACCTTAAAAATTGTCCCCTGCAAATCACGGCTCTCGCTGTCTCTCGATATTGCTTCCTAATTAATCTCTACTCTCCTGCCTCTCCATATCCAGGACAATAATTATCTCAGCTTTCCCTACCCTACTGGAGTTTAAGTTCCTCAGTCCTGGGACCACATCTTCCTCTCTCTGAAAGGTTTGCAGTATTTAAGCACAAAGTCTTTTCTAGAATCAGCACTCAAATGCTTTTATGTTAAATTGAATCCTATCTACTATTCAGCCACTAAAACACACTTGTACACTGAGGTGATGCCAATGTAGCTGCTAGAACTCAGTCACAGTATTCTGAGATGAAGCAACAACCTCATGGTGGTCAGAAAATTTAAGTGGGTTCAAGGAAATCATTCAAGTAATTAAACTGAGTGTGCCTGTGCTACATAGGAAGTCTACACCATTGCCTGTGTATTCCCAGAGGAGACATATTTCATCCATACCTGCACATATGGCCACTCATACATCATTTCAGATTGTCTCTGCCTTGAGAGAAAAAATATGACTTGTATCACACATTTGGTTTCTAATAGGCTGGTGAAAACTAGAGCAACCTGCACCAGCTTAACCCCCTATAGGGGCATTATAGAGGTTGACCTGACAGTCCTCAGTATGTGCAGTGCTTGGTAAGAGAAATGTGGAAGCAGGTTCTACATCAGAGCTTATAATGAGCTGCAAATAATGGCCCTTACTACAAATACATGATATACACAGATGCTTAACACTACTGCAGCTTGACTAATATTTTACTTACAGCAAATACCTGTTTCTTAATACCTCCTACCTAGAATGCATCTAAAAATGCTATAGTATAGTGGCCAGAACCTCAAAAAGACACACTAGCCTTGACGAGAAAAGAAGCAGAAAACACAAACTGGACAGAATGACAGGAAAATAAATATTTGTAAGCCTTATGGCATAATACAAGGTAGGAATAATGAGGAGGCACAGTTATGTGATGCCGTTTAGACATCTGACTCTGCGGCATCACAGTGGGAAGAATAAGAATGCGGGCGGCGAAGGTGATGCAGATGGTCCCTGGGATGGGGCATCGCTGGACAGCAAAGTGCTTTCGGCGGCCTAAGGAGATTCCCTGACCTCCCCTCACTAACCCTGCTGCCTCTGAATGTATCTTCAGTGCTCTTCCATCCTCACACCTGTCTAACCATGCTCAACCCACACTGGCCTCCTTCCTGCTTCTCAAAAGATTCAGGCCACATCCCAGCCTAACCTACATCCCACCAGCTCTTCCCCACATAGCTGCATGGCTCTTCCCTTCCAGCCCTCAAATCTCTGCCCAAACATCTCTCAAAAAGGCTCACTTCAACCACCCAAATTAAAAAAAGCAACACGACTCCTGCCGCAACAGCCCTAAGGACTCTGGTTCCCCTGTCTGGCTTTTCACGGTAATAATCTTCTCACATGCCACAGACTTTACCAACATGCTGTTTACCATTTACTGTCTGTTCCAGTCTTGGCCCACCCCAAATACACCAAGACTGTAACTTCTATGAGGGCAAAGGAATTTTATACGTTTTATTCACTAGCTCATCCCCAGGAATTAGATGAACCACATGCTTCATTAAGAGCTTAATAAATACTAATGAAAGTGTGAACTATAGCACTGCTGTAATTGAGTTACAGGCATTTTTCTGTAACATTCATCATCCATGTGTCCCATATCAAAACGAAAAGCACTAGCTATCCTAGACCCTTAAAAAAGGGAGAAAAAAACGAGAGTCCTTGACCTCACTCAATTTGCTCCAATACTTCTCCTAAGTGACTCCAGTCCCACCCGATGTGCTCACCCATTTCCCCAACATCTGCTGGACACCTGCCTGAGCCACATGAGTTTGGCACGCAAAGGAAACACAAGTCAAGGAGCGGGGAGCTGAGCATCTAAATGGTCTTTTAAAAATTACCACACAGGGCTGGGGATTTAGCTCAGTGGCACCGCATCTGCCTTGCAAGCGCAAGGTCCTGAGTTCGATCCCCAGTACCTAAATAAAAAGAAATAAATGTTACCACACAATTCTTTTAAGTTAAGACCCTAGGCTGTGGGAGTAACCGAGTCAATATACATGTGCTTGTTCCCAATGAGAAATGTAATTGTGTTGTATACCTAAAATGTACCAATAAAACAATTTAAGAAAAGAAAATTAAAAAATATATATATACATGTGCTTAGTATTCGAGGGGACCCCACTGCATAGATTGCCAAGAGGCAGAAAAAGTAGTGCACTCTGCATGTTCAACATGTGCTGGTAGAAAAATGACGCCCAACATTTAGCTCACCAAATGAACCAATTCAAATGTTCTATTTTCAATAAACAATTAACTTTAAACATAAACATTTACAATGAATATTGATTGCTTAGATGAGCATGCAATACAGTTTCTCAGGTGCTCAAGGACTCCTTTCCTCAAAATTTATGTGGCATCAGTGGTGTCAAGGCCTTTACCTCCTTTCAATCTGAAATTGGAGGAAATTCTGATATCATTAAGACACTGTTTGCAATATGACTTTTTTTGAGGGAGCGGGGGTTGAGCCAGGGTCTTGCTGTGTAGTCCAGGCTAGCCTTGACTCAGTGACCCTCCTGCCTCAGCCTCCCAAGTATGGGGGTTCCAGACGTGCACAAGGCCCAGCCTGCAATATGATTTTAGGATGACTAAAGCTTGCTATGCAATTCAATCCCTGACTACAGGACAACCTCTGCTGTGAAGTCTGCTGTGGAAGGAGGAGAAAAAGGACAGGGAGGGCTGAAGGGAGAGAAGACTGAGAAACAGGCAGAACCATATACGTGACGCCAAGCCTGGTCTTCTGAATGTAACACATGCAGTTTACAGAAAAAGACTGTGTCTAGTATGTCTTTAAATACATCTTGAGAAAACAAGTTTTAAGAGGGTGACAGAAAGCTAACTGTTTTCACCGCTGGAGCTTGAAAACTAGGTGAGAGAAACTGGTCAAATAAAAGCCACAGTTGCCAAGTAACTGAAGCTGAAAATAATTACACACTGGATATTATACAAGCTATGATGATGCCCTTAACAGACAAGAGGAGAACTCTACCAGTGTGGTTTGTAATGTTGTATCATCTGAGGCAACAAATTAAAATGAGGAGCTGGGGACCTGAAGAAGATGTGGAAAGCAGTTTTTTACCCATAAGGCCTCTGTCCAGAGAGACTCAACACAGGTCAATGTGCCTGTCTCACCTGGGAATCTTGTTTTTCTTTTTCCTCTCTTTCTAGAGGAAAACAAATACTATGTACAAATCTGTCTTTGTGACATGCTGCAGGAGAGACTCTAAATAGACGCAGGTGCTAGACAGACAATATCTAGGGTGACCTACAGATCTCACTAAGGCTGACAGGTAACTGTCCCTGCTGACTTATCCCGAATCCCTGCAAACCTATCACTTCTCAAAGACGCTGTTAAGAATCCAACTGGCACTTAACTAAGGAAAATGGAAAAAGTATTTGGCATCAACCGGCAGCTACTTTATTTTAAACTATGGTTCCCACCTCCCAACCTTCTTACATTCCAGCAAGAATACAGTAGCAACGAATGTGCCTTGTCTCATACAACATGCGGATGTTAACAGTTCTGTACAGTTCTACTGGACATCAAAAAACATTCCAAGAATTTCATAAGTGCTGACTAAACTTTCCTGAATTACCCACACCACCTCCTCCACATTCCTTAAGCATTATTTGTTTTCCTGAATATGTGGCGGGGGGGGGGCACAAAAAGCTACAAAGGACAGGAGAAACTGCAGCCCAAAACAAATTATAGTAACACAACCAATCCATATTCAATAAAGTTGTGCCTAAGACAGTGGTGGCGAACCTATGGCACGCGTGCCTCGGTGGGCTGTTTATAACATTAAAAGCTCTAAAAAGTTCACCATCCCTGGCATAAGTTCAGAGAAACCTGAACTCCTTTTAGACATTCAACCCCAACAACATCGGCCCCTACCCATCCCATAATCCTTCTACAGGAAGTTTGACAAGCTGAACATTACCTTGCAGACCATGAAAATAGTTGAAGGATTAGTCCCTGCAATTAAGTGCATAATTCATGCAAAAAACTAAGGAATTTCTTAATTTCTCCATTTGAGTGCACTAAAAATTCCTTTTGAAGTGCTTTAAACTAATAACTATGCAACTAATTGTCAAAGTTACTATCTTATGAATTAAAATTCTGTATAGTATCCTTCATATAACCATAATTTTCACTCTAAATATTCAGCAGTTTAGCCTCTTCAATCTTAAAAATGTCTTCAGGAAATAAACATATATGCAACTATATATATGTAGTAAATGATAGAATGCTACTTGTAAGGCAAAAAATCCCATTTCCATCCAATGAGATACATTTTAAATAAGAATACATTTTCTTTCCAAATCCTAAATTGTTTCACTGGGCATATACATACTGTTTTTTAACTTTTTTTGAAACAACAGCTCATGTAGTTCAGGCTGACCTCCAAATCTCAACCTCTTGCCTCAGGACGGCAGGTGTACACGGGCAACTATAGAATTGCTCGAGTCTTCTTCATTAGATAACTCTAAAATTAAGAGCAGTAGAGTCCAAATGCTGAACAGTACTACCACAACAATATTTTAACATTTTTTTTAATCAAGAAGATAACTAACAGTATGAAGAAGGAATTTTCAACAAGACACTGCCAACTATTCCTTGAAACCATTTGTTTTATGATCAGTGTGTTGGTAACAGTTCAGGTACCTATTAGGAGCTGGCATTGGGCTGTCTTTTTATGAATTATTTCATTTCATTCTCTCAATAATACCACAGTTTTAGGTATAAACTTCTGCTTTCAACAGATGAAAAGACATAAGCTCAAAGAGGTTAAATAATTGCTCAAAGTCAAACATCTAGCAAGTGGCAAGGACAGAATCCAAGAGACATTTTTCTGGCTCTAAAATCCATGCTAATACCAATTCAACAGGGTGCTTCAATGGATTTAAGGCTCATCACATTTCTCAACACAGTGCCTACTAAGTGTAAGATACATAACAGCTCAAGTTATCCTTTCAAAAGGTGATTTAGATCGTGTCACTTCCTAGCTTAAACCTCTGATGGTTTCCAGGCACACTGAGAATAAATCCCTAACTCCTACCAATGTGCTGGTTCCTGAACTTGGCTCAAGCTACCCTGACTTTTGAAAATGCCAATCATGTTCTCAGCCCCAGTGTTCTGTGCTTGCTATTTCTCTTACACTAAATCTTCTAATCACCTAGGTATCAGCAAAAATCTCACCTTAAAATGCCTTCTTTGCCCACCCAATCTCAATGAGCTCCCTACCCATCCACCTAAGTCTCTCTCCAGCCTGTTTTATTAAGGGTACTTATATGTGTCTGAAATTATCTTGCTCATTTATCTGCTTTTCATATAGTACTTGTCTCCTCCCAGCTCAAATACAAATACCCAGACAGGAGGGACTCTCAGTCTTCCTCACCATTTGTCCCTCAGCATCTTTAACAGTGGAGACCCCCATAGAGTGAGCTCGGTAAATACATACTTATTGAATGGATGACTGAGCTCTAGGTGCCAGGCAGACACACACACAATTAGATACAGATCTGACCCTCAAAAAGTGAAAAATCTCTAAGAAGATGGTTCTCTCCCACGGATCTCTTCTATACAAATGATTCCTCAAGGCTGGTAAGTATTTTGGGGTTTTTTTTGGTACTGGGGATCGAACTCGAGTCCTTCTGCTTTCGAGGCAGGTGGCGGAACCACTGAGCTAAATCCCCAGCCCTCCTCAAGGCAAAATGTTTTAAGTGCCATATGTGAAATACTGACATGTTGTGTGGTTTCAAAAAGAGGAAAAAAATGTTAAGTCATATACCAACATAATATCAAAAAACACATAATTTCATGAAGAAAAGGAGGGAAGAATAGAAGAGAAAGCACACGCGCACGCGTGCACACACACACACACACACACACACACACACGCACTCACTCATGTTATTCCTCAGAGCGGAAATGCTCCTTTCAGACATGGCTTGGAAGATATAAACATCATTGAAATTCAAAAGCAGTTCTGAAAGAGAAGATGCCTCACTTGGTATGCAAGGGATGTTTCCTCCCCCTGAATACATTATGAACTTGCAGCATGCTAATATGCCATGCTATCATAAGCACCAGATGGGGCAGTAGGCAGTACATGTCCCATCAAACCTCAAGAAGATGTATTAATGTTCATGCTCTTTAAAAAAAAAAAATCCTCTGCCTGCGTCCCTAGACTTCCACATTTCTTAGCATTCAGTCACTTTCTCTCAAAGCACAGTCCTCCAGGGCTGCTCCTCTTCAGCAGATGGTGCCAGGAATCATTCCAATCTATTTTATCACAGGAGGCAAAGGCCACAAAGCGTGTCAGACTCTGCTTACTGAAGGCCTACCCAGCACAAAAGAACAACAGAAGATTCAGGAGATGCAGGAAATAAATCTTCTTGAGGCGCTACTGAGGAAACGTTTTTTAATTATGCTGAACACTTATTTATGTTGAGCAGAGATAAATAAGAGGAAAACTTTCGTATGTCTAAACTTTCAAGATGACTTGCTTTCATTGTGAAACTAGGGTCTACACCTCAGTACTCTCTGACGAAGAGTGGCAAAATTCACAAGGTTACGACTAAGCAAAAGATGGCCTCAATTTCAGACAAGTGTAGAGTAAACAGAACCTGAGTGCACTTTGATTCACTTGCTTAGAAGCAACTATCAGAATACGGGAATATCCTGGCATTCCAGTCTTTACTGTCCTAGTTGACTTAGCCATGTCACCATCTGAATATGCCAAAGGCCACCGGAGCTCTGAACAAACACACGACTTACAACTTTTCAAGTGTTATTTTTAATATACTGCTAAAATTATTGATTTCTATTAATTTAGAATCTAAACAGATTTATTTATAAACAAAGAAGGGATATCTCTCAGGAGTACAAAGGAGATAAAAAAAATTAGAACAGTGGTCCTTCAACCTGAATATGCTAAAAAATCCACTGAGAGCTGGCTCAGACACCTCAGAGTTTCTGATTTAGTAGATTTGGGGTGGGGCAGAGAAACTGTGTTTCCAACAAGTTCTCAATTGTGCCCAATGCTGTTGTGGTCCACAGAATCCACTTTAAGAACTTATCTACACCAAATTCTACCATGTTTCAAAGTGCAGATGTCTTTGACCTGTGCAGAGTGCCAATAGGATCTTTCTATTAAGATACTCAATTAAGATACTAAACTGACCTTCCAAGAATTTCTAAGAGGCATGAATTCAGAAAAATACTTAAAAATCTCTGCCAAATTATCAAGATTATTCTCTCAACATCTACTATGTAATGCTATCCAGTTAAACTCAACAGTCTTACCCTATGCCTTTCAAAGGATCCAATGTAAATGTTGAAACAAATATAAAAGGGCAAAAAGATTTAAAGAAAGTATTAAAATAAGAAACCATGTTTTTAAAGGAAAAAATAGATATATATTGTGCCCTGAATGAATTATCCTAGCAGTCTCTCTAGAGACTGGAAGATATATTTTACCAGCATATCAAATTGCTACTCATCTATGCTTACTGATAGAAGAAACTGTTGTCTGAATTTCCTGTGTAACTAAAAAGATAAAAACATTTTGTTCATATTCATTTTTTGCAAAAATCTTACTCAATATATTTCATGGAGGACAGGAGAGTTACACCCATACTCCAGCTGGGTAGCAAGGATGAAAGAAAGACAGCAGAAGAACATTATGGTGCCCAGGTGGAAAAAGAGCTCATGTACAACTGCTACTTCTCAAATACTCTTCATTTCTTTATGATGAAAACATTCGTGATGCTTTGTTCTCAAGTTTTAAATTGTACGGCGATTATGGTTAGCTGCAGTTTCCCCACTGTGCTCTAACACATCACACAACTTCTTGCTCCTATCTAACTGCACCTTACAATCCTCTGATTAACCTTCCCCTTCACTCGCTCATGCCAACTGTTATACATTGTATGCTACTTTTATTTTTATTTATTTATTTTTTTGGTACCAGGGATTGAACTCCATCCTTGCGCTAGCAAGGCAGGCAGTGGAACCACTGAGCTAAATCCCCAGCTGCTATGTGCTACTTTTAGTAAACACGATGGTGGTCAATTATCAGATTTCATGTTTTTGGTGGTACTGCGGATTGAGCCCAAGGCCTTTGCACTGAGCTGCATCTTCAGCCCTTTTTTAATTTAGAGATAGGGTCTCCCTAAGTCACTAAGTTACCCAGGTTGGGTTCATACTAGTGATCCTCCTGCCTCAGCTTCCCAGAGTACTAGGGTTACAGGTATGTGCCACTAAACCTGGCTATTATGAGACTTATTATGTATGCAACATTAACTATTACACAAGTAGCCATTAATAAAAATATATAGCCAAACAAAAAGTGTTCTTTATCCTTAACTCAAAGAAAATGCTTGATTCATTTACCATTTACCAAAAATTTTTATGAGTCATTTCTTTTTTTTTCCTTCATTAATTACCATACTTTGGGCATTATCTTTTTCTTTTGAAATCTCCATGAATCCCAGTCTACCTCATCCTCTCACTCATTCATTCATGAAGCAAACATTTGCTGAGGACAGGCTCACAGGTAGCCTGGAATGGAAATATTAGAAGTCGCAAATCAAGACCTTAATGTAAACAGCAGCTTTCTGGAGGAGAGCTGACGATGCTTAAAATATCTGTTTTAAAGAGTGAAGAAGCACCCATACCTTGGGATACAACAGAACTGAAATAAAAGGTTATACTGAATCCAGCTCTCCAACATCATTTTACCCAGAAAGGAAATGGAATAAGGGAGAAAAAAGCCCTATGTGACCCATGCTGGTGCCACAAATAAAAACTGCCATCTATTAATACCTGAAAAAAGTGACTAGATGGGATTTCTGTGTTTTGCCCAAGCTTGAAGGGAATTTCTGTCTCTGTCAGCTGCCCACCCTGCTCTATTTTTGTGCCTACCCTTTTCCCGTTCCAGTAATCTGCTAACTTGGAAACCAGATAATCCAACTTAGAATGATGAGACAGAAAATAAAGAGCCTAAAAAAGAGAGAGCCTACACCATGCCATGGAATCAGCAAGGCAGCTAATCATTCCTACACTAAAGACAGAGAAGGAAAACGGGCAGAGGATGTAGCTCAGTGGCGCTATACCTGCCTGCCTCACAAGCGCAAGGTCCTGAATTTGATCCCCGGTACCAGAAAAAAAAAAAAAGACAGAGATGGAAGGTCAGACAGACACTAAGATGCCTCGTTCATGGTGACACCACTAAGGAACTGACTTTCTTGGGGCTTGGTGTTTTTGATCGATGGTCTCATAAAATACAGGATATTAATTGTTTATGATGTAAAGCCAAGTCTCAAAGCTAAAAATAAACATGTTCCCTACAAATTGATCACAAAGAAAGCAAAGCAGGAAAATCACGACCATTCAGATTAATAAAAACAAAAGTCTTAAACAAGTAAACAGAAACAAATGGGCCGGGGCTTAGAAGAAATTATCTGCCCTCTGGAAAACGGTATACAAAAGTTCAATTCCCCAACAGGTTTGGGTAAAAGGTTTATTAACAGTGACATGACAATGAAATGTCCTACACCCAGAACACATGACCAAAATATAGATGAAGATAAAAATAAAAGAGAAAGACATTCCTCCATGGAGCAAATAATCAGTATCAACAAGAGGGATTTCTTTCAATGACATTCTTTAGAATGATGGAACAGCTGAGGTGGCAGTGTAGCCTGTAATCTCAGCACTCAGGAGGCTGAGACAGGAAGACCAGGACAGCCTCAGCTACACTATGAGTTCAAGGCCTGAACTGCATACCAAGATCCTGCCTCAAACAAACAAACAAATTAGAATGATGGAATGCAGAAAAGGTTTTGAGAGACTAATCTCACCTACCTGTTTCAATTTGAGACCTTATGTTTGACAAGCTGGGTTTCGCTGCTGATTTCTATCACTCTCTGTGTTTCATAAACCAACTATTATGAATATTCTGGAAAATTTAATAGAAAATGAACACTTAATACAAAGTTTAGTGTTTTCTAAGGATAAACATTGCATTTCTGTTCCTCTAATGTATTTTGTCCCTGGACTATGCAAATGTAACTAATGTGGGAGGGGGAAAGAGAAAGTAAATGTCAAGAGGGCTCCAAGTGGAGTGTTACAGTTAACTACCGAGTGCCCCACTTCGGATACAACTACAGTAAGCATGCCCACCCACCTCAAAGGAGAGCAGCGTCAGAGACAAGGCCTTGCTGCTTCCAGTCTTACCCTCGTGGGGACAAATGCTAAGCAAACCTCAATGTTTACTACGCTTTCCTCCCAATCACCTGAGACAGAATCATCACAGCAAACAAGTCCCAAGGAGCGCAGTGTGGTGAAAGCATGCAAAGTCACAATCTGCTCAGAGCAAAGCAACTGTCTTTCTCACAGTTCCAGAAACTTAGGACCCAAATCAAAACCATCCCAGTTATTAAGAATGCTGTTTATTTCACAGAACTCTTTTAAGACTCCCGTTAAAGTCAAAACACATGATAAAGAAAACCTCTCATACTCCTTCAAGAGGATTTTGCCTATCTAATTACAAAGCACTTAAAGCCAAACTCTTCACCACAATATCATGCTGCCCTAGGTGTTTTCGAAGGTATTTTCTTCCATGTGCATCAAGTATTATGTGGGCAGCTAATAAGCCATTCAAAATTAAGAGAATCCTTTTGATAAAGCAAGGCAGGCTACACTTAATACTTAGCCCTTAAAAGGAAAATGTGGGGCCAGGGATTTAGCTCAGTGGTTCCTCTGCCTGCCTTACAAGTACAAGGTCCCGAGTTCGATCCCCGGGTACCAAAAAAAAAAGGGGGGGGGAAATGTGGAGACAGAATAAAACCTTCCCAAGAAAGATTCTCAAATTTTAACAATCAACTGCCTTTTCCCCCTCCTTCCCCCTTTCCCTTCCCCTCCCCCTCCTCCTCCTCCTGGTGGAGAAAGTGGAAAAGACACCTGCTTCAGACAGTGCACTCACCCTGAGTGGAGACAGCAAGTCTAAGCGTTCCCAGGGCAGAACCGTGGATACTTAGCACACTCACTACCAAGAAACCGGACTTCTTATTTTTAACAGTTTGGTCAGTGTGTTGAATATACCATTTCCTTTCCAATTTTCTACTAACTGAAACACACAAAAGCATCCATGAGCTCCTGACCAACAAAAGATACCCAGAACTACCACATTCCAAAAGCCAAGAAAGGTGATGTTTTAATGAACCTGTACAGCTTTGTCAGGGAGTAAATTTATAACTTCTACTATGCTTTTCAAAATAAGGATATTAGCCTCTTGATGCCCATTACTTTCATACTACCCTTTCAAGAGGAGTTAGAAGTCACAGAATTGGAACATCCTAACCTGCTTTATCCGAGATGATTCTTGATGATTAAAGCCAATACTTTTTCCACCTTTATCAGCAAAGACCACAAGTCTACCTTCTATGCTACTATACTTCAAGTTCAAACATCCCCTTTTAAATGTTCCATCTAGTCTGCATTTCAAAAGATACTCCCATAAGGCCATAACTTATTCAACTCTCTCTCAAAAAAGAAAACAAAACAAAAAAGGAATGAATCCAAAGCCAGCAGACAGATCAGGGAATCCCATTTCTGCCATTTAATTTTATCTATGAGTCCTCAGGCAAAATGCTTCATTTATCTGATCTTCAGTTTCAAATAGATCTCAAGGTGACAAAAATAATTTACAGAGAGCTGTAGTGAAAATTAGAAGGTGTTTGTTTTGTTTTTTGGGTACCAGGGATTGATGATTGAACTCAAGACCTTGCACTTGCAAGGCAGGCGGTGGAACCACTGAGCTAAATCCCAGGCCCTGAAAATTGGAAGGTGTATACAGCACCTAGCCCATGGCCTGGTATATACAGGCTTTCAATAAGAGGCTGCTCTCAGTATACTATTCGAGATTTATTCTGTTCAGAGATGGCAGTTATATATTCCCTTTGAGATTAAGAGGATTTCATGATTCCTTTGATTGGAACTCTATGGGTTGAAAAACATAATTAAGCCAGGCATTCTCAGAAAGTACATTTACATTAATATTAATTAATGCAAACAGCTGCTTGAGAAAGCCAGCCTGATAAACCTGCATCTTGGTCAGGTGTGAAATCCTATTGTTCTCAAGTTATGAGTCATTTAAGTTAATGACTTATTCTCCTAGATATGATTAGCTACCAAAGAACTCCAATCATACACAAAGAAATGGCATTCAAGAAATATTATCTCCAACCATCACACACAGAAATTAAACATTTAATAAAACAAAGAGTAAAGGTCCTTAGTATAAGAGCAACAATCTAAAAAATGCTAAGTTACACATACTAAGATGCAATTTGGAGCAGGTAGGAGACAGGAAGGGTCTCTTAATAATCTTTAGGTTAGCCACTACCCACTCCTTCCCTAGGACCCTGACACCTAACCAAGTAGGCACCTCACCTCTGGGTTTCTTTACCAGTTTCGTGTCCAGGGCCTGCTTATTTCTCTACCTGGAATATGGAACTGAAAACTGAGGGTACAGAAGGACTGACTCCCACATTCTGGGCAACCAGCATGTCTATGACCTGAATTTCCTTATTACAGTAACTTCTTGGTTGTCTTAGCATACATTTTTTTTCTGTTGAATATTCTGGTAATTAGCTAAGTTTAGTTACCTAATTTCCAAACCATTATAAAACAATTCTGATGGTCAGCTTTTCCAGTAGGTCTTGTGATCACTGTTACAGAATTTTCTCTCATATAGCTCTACAATACTGAGCCAGGAAAGAAAAAAATATATTAGTACAATTCAGGACTGAAAAGACAATAAAGACTGACACTAATATAGTAATATGATTTAATGTAAATCTGAGATTTAGAACCAGCATAGTAAAGAGAATAGACTGGGTTGGGAGGCTGAGACAGGAGGATTGCTGCAAGTTTGAGGCCTGCCTGGGCTACATAGTGAGTTCAAGGCCAGCCTGAACTACATAGTGAGACCCTGTCTGAAAAAGCCAATTCAAAAAAATAAATAAAGCAAACAGACTAGGAAGATCTTCTCACTTCAATGAACTACCTGAACAAGTTTCTTAAGCTCTGTAAGCCTCCGTTTCTATGTCTCTAAACTAAACATGCTTGCAAAATAAACCTTCCAGCTCTAAAATGTATTTATTTTTCTGAAGATTCAGAAGGCTGTCTGGAATATTACAATTACAGAGTCTTCTCTGCAAATATCAATTATCAGTACAGTGATGAGATAGTTAATAAACAGTTCTAAGCCCAACAAGCAAATGCTTACTCTAGGGAAACAAATTAACAATTACTTGCCTTATGAAACCTTCAGAAATTATAAAAAATACTTCTCTCTCAAAAAAAAAACCTACAATAAACACAAATTTTTCAATAGACCATTACCTGCACAAGAAGATGCCCTGCAAAAGTTTCTAACTCAAGCCAGGTATGGTGGCACATGCCTATAATAATCCCAGCACTCAGGAGACTGAGGCAGGAGGATTACTGTGAGTTTAAGGCCAGCCTGGGCTACATGACTTGAAAGCCATCCTGAACTACATAGTGATAACCTGTGTCTCAAAAAAAAAAAAACAAAAAAACACACAAAAAAATCAAACAAACAAAGTTTCCAACTATTATTTAAATATATAGAACTAAGAGGCCAGGTACTTGGATATATTAACAGAAAATAATTTAAAAAGGAACAAGTACCAGAGTTTAAAGGGAAGTTGGCACTTCTGAATTTCTGCTCAAAGAAGAAATGAATGCATAATCTACATTCGTAATGACTATTTACACCTTATATAGTTTTTTTTAAAAAAGGCTGGCATGAGATTTGTTTAAAACAGCAAAGAGTTAGCCTAACAGGATGGCAAACCAACTTGTAAGGTAAAACAGTGTTAGTGAATAGCATGCAATGTTTTTATTCTTGCATAACAGCATTTCGATGCATCTATTAAAATATACATATATAACCAGGTGCATTACCCAAATGTTCAGTTACGAGGGACACTAACAGTTGTCTGTCCATAGCAATTTCATTTCTATTTTTTACACAAATCATCGCTTGCAAGCATTGATGTTAAAAACAGAAAAACAGTCTAGTACACAGTGGCTATAAATGCCAAATCAATTTTCAGCAGATAATAAAGTTCATGTTTTACAATCAGCAATGCACTGTTTTACTACCCAAAAATGTAAGCTAATAATATATAGCTCTACTAAATGGAAAATGCAGATATGCTGTTAAAAAATGGGCTGACTGTGAGAGGGATGGATCATTTCTGCAGGGACCTTCTTAAAGCTATGTGTAAGTGTTTTGAAAATATCACATGATGTGGCCATGTGTTAAAAATTATAGCCAGTTAAGTTCTCTGCTAAGAAAAATATGTGGGCAATTTATGAAATGCACTCCAGGATGGAGATGTCTTAAGTAAAACCAGATTTTGAAAACAAACCCCCTCCTTTTTTTTTCTTTTGGAAACTTGAACTTAAAAAAAAAAGTTCCAGGCACATCTGGAGAGCAGGACCATTGAAAAAGGGTGGTCTGACCTAATACTAGCCATCTTCTGAAAGAACAGCACTATTTCTGGGCTACAGGGACTGTGCTCACTTGTTGTCCTTTTAAGGAAACAGTCTGAAACCATTTGTAGGTCAACATATGTTCTTTGATAATATTATACCAAGATTGATAGAAATAGAAATGTTTCAGAAAGCTGGGAGTCACCTCCTCCTGAAACAATATAATGCCTGAAGTCCCCCAGCCTACTACTCATAAGAAAACATTTCCTTCTCTTAAACACAAGGATATAGTTGTTACAGAAGTGACAGGCAGCGAAATGATATTTCCTTACAGTGAATTAAATAATTTTAAAATAGTTTAATCTATTTCTTCACAGCACGCATAACCTCCTTTGCTATCAACAGCTTTAAAAAGGGTATTTTACCAAGATAATTCTAGGAAACCTCAAACTAAGACTTTTTCTTCATTTATCCACCCAAAAGATTGGTATGTCTAAATGAGCATGGTTTCTGTACATCTGTTTCTAGGGGTTTCCAATTTTATAGGAAAGGCCCTAGATCTGAGAATTGTTCCATCAAGTCTAAGACAATCAAGAACAAATTCTGACACTTGAACTAAAATAAAGTGATATATAAAAAAGTAGTAAAATAAAAACAAAAGATATCAAATTATACAAGTTTATTCTTCTCCATCTAATGTCTTGAAGTATTAAAAACTTCCATTAATATCAGTATATATATATTAAAAATATATTAAGAGGTGGTACATCTGATCATAGAGTTTAAAAAGTACAGATGGGTGTCAAAAATAGCCAAGTGTCAGATCTGCTCAAGTATCCCCATCCTGGCACATGCTCATAGTCACAGCTGTTGATATAGTCTCTGTATCCAAGTACAAGGTTTCCTAACACAGTTGATGAGAGAGAGAAAAACAGTGCTCACACTTCAGCTACTGCTGTAGAACCAATCAGATATTAAGGACTGAACACTAAAACAAAGTTACAATGACTCTAAAGCCTTAAATACACTTGAAAGCATTTTAAATAAGATGCTTTGAAACTTACTTTAAAATCATGTAATTAGTAAGGAGTAGAAAGGGTCTTAACTAATCTGTTTCACCTATTATCATCCACAAGTAGCTTTGGTTTACTGTGTGTGGTTTACTAAAATAACACATTCTTCAAGATGCTGATAGATAATTTAACGCATTAAAAGCATAAAGACAATGAACATTTGAACTATGATATTAAAATCACATAAAACTGTGCTCCAATATTCCAGGGAAATAAAAAACATAAAACTTTGACACCAATTCTATATTATATACCCAGTACACATTACCTCATTACTTGCATGGTGCATATAAACCAAGATGAGAGCTTAAACAGTTAAAATGACCTCTCAAAGACCTCAGTCATTGTCTTTTTTGTAAACTGATTTCCTCCACAGCTCAGCTACATACAATCCTATCCTACTGAATAAAAAGTGCAATTCTATCACAAATGCATCTTTTCTGCACCTTTATCAATAAGGATGAACTACAAGACACATCCTAAGGGGAAAACATTCTTCCAACAACTGTCAATACCTACACACAACTGTGGTTGCAGAAAACTGGCAGATAATGTTTCAAAACACCATCTGTGAGGTGTACAAACTTTGTGGCCAAGCACAGCCTCTCCTGCCTGTCCTACCCAAATGATCTCCACAAACAGGCAGCTGGAAATCTCTATGTGCCCTTTTTTATCTGGAGATGGGCTGCTCTCATTCAGCGAAGTGCAGCCCGTTCTTGAGAACAGCAAAAACAAGCCTTTCCCCCTCCAGCTCCTCCATAAGCAGAGCCTTCGCTGGCAAGGATCACAGAAACACTCTAAGTTCCAAAAATAATATTTTTCAGAGGAAATTGTTATACACTAAATTTCCAGGACCACAACAGCTTTACAAATTCAGCAGACATTTTTTTTTAATTTCAAATTAACAGATTTAGATTCTTTCCCTGATGACATGGAAGGACTATGATTTAGGGCAAGAATGCAATTCCTCTAGTTCCGGTGCTTCCTTCACTTTTTGTGACAGAAACAGCTTTTTAAAGAGTCCTTATCCCAGGATTTCGCCATAATCTGAAAACTCTCCATACATGAAATGTCCAGGATACAAGGTAAAGATGACAATCCCGAAATCCAGAACAGAAACAATACTTCTCACTGGGACTAACATCCATCAAGTAAATTGCCTGGAAAACATTCGCGGCTGTACTCTCCCTAAAACACACCTCTGCAACTGTAAAAGCCAGAGCTCCACACCCAGCACCCCTGTATCCTAGATCTTGATGGTTCTCTTTATGTCACCTTTCAATCACACCTCTGTCACCCCCAGCCTCTCCTGCTTTCATCAAATACAGCAGCTGCCCAGCAGCCGGTATTATCTGTGCATAATAAAAAGCTTCCTTCAGCGCAAAAACACAGGGAAGCGGCTGGGCTCACTCACCAGGCATCCTAGGGTCCAGCGTACCCGCGAGAGCGGCTCTGTCCTAGCAGCCCGCGCGTCGCGGGCTCATATCTCCTGTTCTGGTATGCGCAGGGCGGCTGGAAACGAGAGCAGAGCAGGCAGAGTGGAGCAGAGCAGGCAGAGGGGAGCGGAGCGGAGCGGAGCAGAGGAGAGGAGGCCGTCAGAGGGGCTGGGGCGGCATGGCCCGAGGCGGGATGCTGGGCGCGTGCGCCTGCCAGACAAAGACAGATGGAGAGCTGACACTCGGGATTGCACTTGGAGCAGAAATGTGGAGGATGACAGGCGCACATGTGGCCTTGAACCCAGCCCTGTCTATTCAGGCAGAACAATGACAGGGATGTGTGTGCGAAGTATCACAACCCCTGCTTCCCCTCACCCGGCCTCTCCCACTCTCTCAGCAAGTTCCAGGACACCAAAAAGCAGAAAGTGAAATGAGGAAAGATAAGCTAAATGCTGAATAATTCATTTACCACCACCCCTATCCCCAGAAAAGTTAACCCTTATCTTGCCAAAGGATGGAAATGCAGACCTGGCCCCCACCACTCCTCACAGCGAAAGGCTTCATCTTTCTATTTGAACAGACATAACTAAGAACAACGTTTTAAAAACAAACATAGCCACCAACCTCAAAGCTTGTTTATTGAACTAGATATCCCGAACAGTCTACAAGCATTTCAGGAGACGCTGCAGATTATGTCAGTTTATCATCCTGAACAAAGTATCAGAACCATTCCTTTTGTCTGCCTCTCAGTAGTATGTGTAAAATAGAACACTTTTTAGAAGCAGAATCCAACCACTTTTATTTTACTAGAGTGCTTTTAACCCCCTGGGATCCTCCCGTTGATATGCTCCAAACATTTTCAGCTTACTCTCCTCTACCTTGCATAGAGATCTATGGGAGATAAAAACAAAATCTTCATTGTAAAGCCTTTTCAATAGCTGAACAATCATGCCCTCCTGATTTCTGATTTTTTGCACACCCTTAAATGTTTATCCTGCCCATGAATCACACACACCCAGCCAGGTTCAATGGACTCTTCCCTATTAAGCTTTAATGGACACCATGATATATAAAAACTACGAGCCTTTGTTATGGTGCTTTATCTAAAGCTGGCTATTTTCTTCTCAGCAGTCCCTCTTTAGTCCTTTGAAAAACATCCTTGCCTCATAGGAGAAACATACGCCTGCTTGCCTGTCTTGCTTGCCTTTTTCTAAACACACAAAAATGCCAGGCAGAAGGAAAATGCTGTTCTCTTCTAAAATTCTTCCTCAGTGTAACACTTGCAAATCTTTCCTGGGTCTGTGTTTGTTTGTTTTAACAACAGGGCACATGACCAGGTAGATCTCTCGGGCTTTACCTTCCTGGTACATATTCAATGAACTATGAACACAGAAGCAATTCTACTCAGGATTCTGACTAGGCTGCAAGCTCCACGAACATGACAGATGGGAGCATCACCTTTAACTCTTGCTGTCCTGCAGTCATCGACATGTCCTTTGCTTATTCTACACTTTCCATATGCTCTTAGCTCTCGCTGGATTGATTTTTCCCCTACTTGCTGCCTTTAAGAAATTCTCAAAACTCATCTGGAACAGAGGCAATGATTCTGACTTCTACCTACTCACTCATCCTACTCCTCTCCCCAGGAAAGTGCTTCACAGCACATGCACGTACATCCCACACGCTCTGCACAGACCAAAAATATTTCAGCTTTGATAAATAAGCGTCAATCAATAAGAACTTCTACAGTCCCTCAACACTGCACCCAAGGAGCACTGCTTCAGCTGGTGAACCCCTCAAAAATCCATCACTGTCAGAGCCAACTTGTAAAAAGACTACAATTCATAATGATTACTCTGTTCTGTCACTAATAGTATACTGCACCCTATTTATGAGGCCAATCTTTTTGTTCATCTTAGTTAGATGTCACTTGTAATGAGGTTCTGTGTAATGGATTTCAGTTCAGTTAAGCACCAAGCTCAAACATTTTTATGACGGAAGCTTTATAGTGGGCATGAGTGTGATAATCAATTAAGTCCTGCTATAAGGGCCTTTATGGAACCCAACACCTTAAATCCATGGATTTTCATTTTTAAAGAGTCTATTTTTTAAAAAGCCACTCCATGCTACAGACCACTGATTTTTGTTTAATACTCTACCTATGTTAGAAAGGAAACATTTTCACAGTAGGAAACCCAAACTTTCATCAATATGCACGGTGAATCACTTCTGAAATAGAAAATCATATGACAAAAATGCAATACACTTTACGAAAACTGGATGATATCTGGTTTTAAAACTGGGTCTTAATATCGGTACACTGCAAATCCCCAAACCACAGCTCAGAAAATTGAACTTCCATATGCTGTGTGATTATGTATCTTTTCTATGTGTAAAAAGGCTTTTTAAGCTGTTATCTGACTACAGTAATTGCCACTTTAAATTGATCCACGTCAACAAAACCTGGATCCCTGGAGATTCTCACCTAGAAGTCTGATTGCAGAAAGCGCCTAACTGAATGTGTGTGCATCTGAGACTAGTTCAGCATTTCTTCAAGGGACTAGTTCCCTCCTCTCATTCTTTAATCCACAGAGGCAAGCAAAGTGGCAACTCTACTTGGCATTTCTCCCTGCACTGGGAAACCTGGATACACAATTCTGTAGTTACTTAAATAACTTTCCCTTTAATAAAAAAAAAAAAAAAAGCACAAGAAGCCAAGGTCTCTAACATCCAAACTGTATAATAAAAATAGACAATCAATAACATGATGAATGCATTTTTGTAGGTGAATGGGGGAAAAAATACACTTTGCGAAAGTTTTCCCCAGTACAAAAACACTGTCCAGCTTCACCATCCAAACATTCTTTATAAAATTAAAATATAGCCAAAACAATAACAAAGAATACATTAATGTATCACCACTGAAACATTTTATAGAATGGATATATATTCAAGACAATAAAAAATAATAACAATAACGAATAAATGACTAAGTACTTCCTAACATGAGCCATGTCAGCTAATGCACATCTTTTAATTAAGAGCACAGACCATTTTTAAGACCATTTTTTAAAAAAAGAGTTATCTAAATCATCATTCTCCAAATCAGGAAATGTAGCAGACAACAAAATGAGAGGCTCCTATAAAAATAAATCCATAAACAGGTTTCTGACAATGACTTCTGGTCATTCGTTAGAAAGGTATTACTGTACTGTATCACTCCAAGGTATTTCTCACTTCCAAAACAGAACAGCTCCGCAGCACCAAGTTTTCCTTTGTTCAAACCTGACTTAGCAAAAGGGACTAGCCATCCACTGACATTGTCTGAGTTAATGAAAGATCTCCATCCTCCTGAAGGGGGAATTTGAGTGAAAGCTTTTCCACAGGTCCTCTCTACTTCTCCCTCTGCTCCTAGCAGCAGGCTGTTGTGATACATTGTGATTGCACACAGTGGGTATTAAGTGAGTTAATTCAAAGGAGCTGAAACCTCATTGATCCTAATTGAAAGCAATACTCCCAACCAAATACTTTCCTACCCCATCTGCTCTGGCCTGCCACCAGCTATTCAATACAAGAGAATTAATAGTTTCAGATATTCTAACAGACCCAATAAAGGCACTCATTTAAGCAGGGCTGCATTAACAAAGTGAAAAAGCAAGGGCAAAATGGGTTCAAATGGAGCATTTTACTCTAGTTGGCTTTAACAAAGCTGAATAAGGCTTATTCTGACTTTTTATGTGCAAGACTTGATAAACTGAATGAGAAGGCACTCAATGACCAGCCAACGAGTGTTGATGAATGGTCATTAAGACCCCCTGCTCTTAGGGAGACTCTTCCACAAAGTGGCACACCAGCTTGCAAGGGCAGACTCACTAATGTCCAGATTTCTCTGCTTGCTTGTTCCACTTTCACTTTCAGACCACTGGCCACCAAATGAGGCTGACATATTGGAAAATAATGTTTTATGGGCGAGTGGTAAAAAATAAAATGGAGGCATTAGCTCTGCTTTCAAATTCAAATCTGCTAGTTTTGTCAGACCCCAAAGGTTTTGATTTTCCACCCAGCTGGAAGCTATTAGTGTTTTCTAAAGGCATCCCACTGACAGGGCAAACCTACCTAATGTGTGAGCTGTTGGGCTAAGGGAGATGGACCTCTCTGGATGATTTCCTAACTTCTCATCACTTTGACAGTCAATTAAATGGATACAACACCTAATAAAAATGTACATTAATCTGTTTCTGCTACTAAAAGACATCTGAAACTACATTAAATAAAGGCTGTAATAGATTGTCTCCTGACAAAGATAAATCCAATTATACTTTGTCTGCAAGAAAAACAAATGGTTTATGTTTTAGGCTACAAGAAATAGCCAACCACAAAGAAATGAATAGGGTAGAGGAAAAAAGGAATGAAGTTAAAAAGTTCATTGAAGCATTCCATCAAGGTAAGAGGTTATCTGTTATTTTAACTGCTTTCTATAAATGTCTGTTGCAAACAACTAGATACATTCACGCTATTTCCCTCAAATATTTCCTTTGGGAAAAATGATTGGCAAGCATTTGCACCTCCTCAACTTTCAGCCAGGCCCACAGACAGCAAGTACAAGAACTCTGCTTAAGTGACAAAAGAACAGGAGACCTGATTGCCACCTTAAGAATCTGAAGGGTGTATAAACATCATGGGGTCAAAGGTTATTTAGGGCTTTCCAGGACGGCCTAAGTGCTAGCAATAAGATGAAATGGAATGAAAGGAAACAGGCTGGACAGAGGAAGCCCGCCTTAGTAGGGGATTATACAGACATTACAGGGGCAGAAAGGCCTCACTGCTTGGCTCACTTGCGACTGGAGTGACAGTGCCCCCTCAACACAGTGGCCCATGGAGAAGCTGCCGGGGCAGTCACTTGCCCTGATCTACCAGGGCAAGTGGCAGGCAGAGAGGGAGAAGTCACACACCCTACCTACCCTTCACTTAGGACTCCGTGTTAAAACGTGGACTTGGGTCACTTCCATTTTTGAATCTCCACCAGTTAAAGTGAGTTAACGGGCTCTAAAACTGTAATTTGAAAATTCCAACCTTGAAATGTTTCAAAAAATAATGATTTCCTAAACTGGTAAAAAGTCTCTGACTTTTTTCATCCTCAATGTCTATAGATGGCTATGGAACAAAATGGTACTTGTATCATCCTGATGGGCTTTCAAGCAATATACGATTTTCAGCTCTAGTGGAAATTTAATTTTCTCTACATATGAATAAAAAGACATGAATTCAAATATTAAGTATGTATATTGCATGTATATGTATTTGTGCAGAGTGAAATCTGTTTAAGATAAAATATCACTTGCTGGAAAAAATAAGTTCTACATTCCTAATTACTATGCATTGTTTCTGACAAAGCCTTTAAAATATTACAATATATTGTGGTTTTGGGGGGTCATCAGGCCCTTTGATGATTGAATGTCATTACCTAAATGCAAACTTGAAACCTACTAATACAGTTAAATGTAGATTCCTCCATAGGCACTAACAAGGGGTTAAAATTTTTTTAAAGTAAATGCTCCTTTATTAAACCGCAAGGCTGAACACTAGCTACATTAACTCTCATCTCTTCAAATGAAAGCATTTTCCCATAAAAACAATCAGTCTTAAAAGTACACACTTGTATGTAAATCTGTAAATGAGTTACCATTTATAGTTCCTTCATTTTTTGTATAACCAGAAAAGTCATTCAGATAACATAGAAGACACCTAACTACTCAACCCTTATTCATTTGACAGGGACTGTAACACTATATGGAAAACCTTTGTTTCAATGTCACCACCTCCCCATCTTGACTAATGGCGAGTTAGTTTTGTTAAAACGCAAGGGTGATGGTGTATGCTCCAATGAACTTTCCCTCCTCTCAGCACCAGAGACAAAAACCCGCAGCTCCGCTCTGCGCAGGCAGCCATCTGGACAGCTTTCCCTCAAAGCCCAGCCCACACCACAGTGCAGGCAAAATTGGAGGGCTCCAGAGCTCTGTGGGGCTATTCATGACATACCAATTTCACATTTTCTGCTTGTATGCTTGCAACAATAAATGCTAATGAGGACTATGAATGACAATTTTAAAGACAATAAAAAGGTCTCCAAATCCCTTGCATATGGAGACACTGTTTTCAAAACTTCACCTTCTGTTACAGAGCTGTTGGAGCCTAAAGGAGAAGAAAAGAATAACCTAAGGAAAACAATAAGATGATCAAAGCACAACTGAATCCTTAAGAGTTCCAGAAAAAGCAATCCATGTAAGCCCAGCAAACAACACAGATCTTACCATCCCTAACAACAGCCCTATGAATGAGTAAGGTACCTTTAATCTCTACTATCTTTACCTTCTGTACACATGTAGCTTAATAAAAGCAATTCTTGCTAAACACTGATTATTTTTGAGCCTAGGAATTAGAAAGGAAGCCTTTGTCCAAAAATAAGTATAATCAACATCATCTTCCTCATCAATCATCATACATTGGCAAATTACGCTTTAAATAAACTCAAAAGCAAACTGGCTCTTTTCTGATAATGTCTATCCTTAATGCAATGGTTCTGGACAGTGAAATCATACATGATTGAGGATAGTCAGTAAAGGAAAGGTTATTCTCCTTTAAAAATGTTTCTGTGTTTTCTAAATCTTCTAAAATGAGCATGCACACTTTGAACCTATATGTTTATCTCTACACACATATATGATTTTAAATGCAATGGAAGAGTTGAACACAAATGTTATCGCCACAGTAATTTAACTATTTTACACAGCAACAAAAATAAAAGATTCATCTTATAGTTAAGAGAAATTCTCAAAAGTGTATTCTTTTCACTAACACGGATCAAAACACTTTCAACAAAATCCACCAGGTGGAGCAAATACACAGCAATTAAAAAAATCCCAGAATTGATCACTCTTTTCAACCAACTCTCTCTCTCCACGTTGCAAATCATTAAAATCCATGCACACATACTAATTTGCCAAGTTTATAAACAAATTCAAACTTACTAAAAAAAAATTTTTTGCTACAAGGCATGCTATTACAAATTTTATTCCAAAACTGCTGTGTTCAAATTCCCAGCAAAACATATTTGCTCTTATCAATATAGATTTATAAAAATTAATGTTTTATAATGGCCCTACAGGGCTTCATTGTGCATGTCCCTCCCCTACATGAGACCAAGCAAATATAATTTAATGCTCTGTATCCTGAATACATGGGAACGTGGTTAATAACAAACCTCAGCTCTTTCCCTTACTCTTTATTTCCATTTATTTCAATTCTCACTTAGACTTATCAAAACTATTCTTAATTATATATACCAAAATCTTATCAAAATTTTGGAGCTCTGTGCCTTTTTTTCCCTGGTAGGTCAAAATGTGCTTTGTCCCATTCCTGCTGTTAAATGACACAAGTGCACAGGTCATGATTTTTTTTCCCCCTTCTCTCTTCTGAAGTGATTTTCTCCCTCTCTTCTTCTCCTGCAGATATATTTTTTTTTCTTGCCATTTTACTCCACACTTTCTGTGTGTACTCAGCACAAGGCATCAACCTCATTTTCTTGTCCACATTTTGTTCTTTAATTCCTGACACTACCTGCAAGCCACAACTCTCCTCATTCACTTTTCAAAACCCTCCGGGCTTCTCTCCTATTATATGCTCTCTCCTGCCAAATGCTACAAATGGATCTAATGTTACCTGCCTTTTTGAACGCTCCAGCTGGACTGAACACCTACAGCCTGGGAGCCTGTGGGGGAAGGGGTGCCCTGAGTGTGTCGGTGGAGAAGAGCACAAGGTAGGAATGTCGACTGCGGCTTAAAATAGATTCTTATGCTTTCTTTTTTCCTATGTGTCCTGATGCTGACGAAAGAAATACTCAGAAAGAAATGCAGCAGGCTGATACATAAATAAACATGCACACACCTGAGGATACCATAACACTTATGCTAGAGCTATGGACGCTTGTGCCTAACAGATCACGGGGATGGCAGCTCCATCACGAGGTACACCAGGCTAATCCAATTATTTAAATGATTACATACTTTTCACTGGAGTGGTATGCCAATATATAAAATATTGACTTTCTTGTATAAACAGAATATAGGGCCGGGGGATTTAGCTCAGTGTTTCTACCGCCTGCCCCAAAACGCAAGGACCCGAGTTCAATCCCTGGTACCAAAAAATAAAAAAAAAAATTTTTAAATTAAAAAAAAAAATAGCATATAAAAAAGAAGTTTTTAGAATAATTCCCACCAAACCCTTCCCTGCAAAGTCCAGTCTCCTTTATTCTTTGCAAAACCAAAACAAAAAGGGCATCAGTTCCCGGGAGCTGTGCTTCTGCACTAGGCAAAAGTATGCACTGCTCTCTTCACATGCCCCTAACTTCTACTAACATTGATGGGAGGCGCATATGTGCATCTAAAGGGTAAATGCCCTTCAGACTGCATGGCAGAACCCTAATGAAGTAGCTGGAAAAACCAAATCACTGCACATGTAGTCACACTTTCCCTGCCTTCACAGGAAGCTCCACCAGCAGCACCTTCGCGCTCGCCAACAGCAAGGCCATTTCATCAGCCCACAGTGCAGGTAACCTGCTGGGTTTCCTCTTGGTAAGATAACATTTTGTTATATTCAGGGGATCTCCCAAATGGCTCCATCTCTGGGCATTTCTAGAATATTTCTCCTATGCCACCTGCAAAATTTGGACATAATGCTATCGAAATATTATTTCTCACCCCCCCAGCTCCATCAGAGTGTGGCCCTTCCCACAGTAAATAGCAAAGATCATATTCAAATTCCAAGCAAAGGAGAATAGGGGAAAAAACAGCCCACCTTAAAACTTCTATCACCTTTCTTTAAAAATGGACTATTCTATTTTTGTGGACAGATACAGATTCCAAAACTGCCCCCTAAAAATAACTTCAGAACTACTAGTTCCACAATGAACTACTACCAGCGAGGCTGACCCCACAGAGCAGCACGCATAGGACACTATATCCCAGGAAAAAGAAAAATGAGAGATCCCAGTCAACCGGGACCAGTCCTCCAGTGCTACTGAAAGAGACTGTTTCATACCAAGGCCAGAAGTATTAGAAGAAAGAGCCAAAATGTTAGATACTTTACAGAAAAAACATGAAGCATATCTGTCAGTGTAGTCTAGAAAGCAAGAGCAGGGACAGGGTTGGCAGGAACCCTGATTCCTGACCAAACCCTTCTCTACACAATGCCTCCAGAAAGAAAGGAACCCAGGGCATGAGCCAGCCTGACGCTGGCAGACAGACAGGGCCGGCCTTGCAGGATGTCAGAGCCCAGGCGGCCACCAGAGATACTAGGGTTTCACACACTCCCAGCCTGACTGTTTTGCTCTTCAAGTAATTAAACAAGGAAGCAAGCAAGGCTGCTGGGTATGAGCCTGACCCTGAAAGCCTGGGCTCCAGGGTTCTGGCATATCAACTTCCGAAAGAATTGCCCGGAGCATCAACAGAACAAGCTCCTTTCTCTCTCTCTAGTGTTTCCTTCTCCACCTCTTCCTAAAGCTGACCCAGAAACAAATCCTGCTGCCTACAAAAACATCCATGCCAGGTCTGAACTGATTGAGAATAAAAATCGCTGTGCTACTTCCTGACAGTACCTTCCAAATTTTTAAAAACCTGAAAAGCTACTCTAACAGCAGGAACTTTACAAAAATGATATACAACAAACCTAAGTAAAACACTACTGTCTTAATCAAGATGAGTTAGTAAAAAGAAAAAAAACCCAGCCAAATAATAATTTTTAAACATGTGCTTGACTAAAGTGTGAATCTTCAAATTAAAAAAACTCCTAAAAATGACTGATAGTCCAGTTCGCAGATTAAACATGTGTTGTGCTATATAATATGGTTATTTCAAGCTTTAATGATGGTCATTAATGTAAGCAAAATACCACTTATGATTTGGTCGACTGCGTTTCATCAAAAATCTTATTTAAACAAAATTCTAAAATATTTCTTGTGTATAAAGTCACTATTGAAACTTAGGAATATCAAAAATATTCCCCCCCAAATAAGAAAGTGGTACATTTATATATGTATACATATTAAGCAATGATTAGAATCATATTCATAATATATTCTTCATTTCAAAAATCTATAGAGTAAAATATTAGCTGAAAGAGACAGAGACCAAAAGGGAGAAGAATACAAAAGCTTGCCTGCTTGTCTGTGTTCAACACAAAGAACATTAAATGAAAACAACTGGCATGCTGCCAAATTCCTATAGAGGCAAAGAGATTCAAATAATTGATTTCACGCATCACATGACCTGGGTTCAGTGTGCAGTGCTACAATCAGCTCGCAGCTCCATGTGGGATAGAGCCCATTAATGCTATCAGACCCTCGAACATGACCAAGGAAGCCTAAAAATAAATGCAGACACTTTCTACAAAACAGAAATTTTACCTAAGAGAAAGAACACTCCTCTTTGCTGATAAAGATACCAACATCTGAAGGTGTACACCATCATCTATGATCATTCTAAAAATCATTCTTTTAATAATACAAACGTGGCCTTTGAAACCTATTTATGAATGGTAAAAACTAGGTACCACCTAAGTATCCTGTCCCATGTATACACAGGAACATAAATACATGCAACTTAGCAACAAGTTTCCTGCCATTCTCCCATGGTCTTTCCTCCTGCATCTTTCAGAAAGCCAATTAGATTTCCTCTTAATATGCCAAGTATTGGGCCTTGCTTAATTTCCTGAATGGCTTTTAAGACCAAGGTCCCCAGACCAGACATCACCTTTAGTAGTCCCAAATCCACCCAGTCCTCACAAGGGCACACATTATAAAGGAGTAACTTCCAAACTCCTCCTAGAGGACCCAGCACTCTGTGTGTATGTGGATCAGTTTTAAAACACCAGGAAGGGGCTAGGGAGCTGGCTCAGAGGTAGAGTAGGAGCTGAGCAGAACAAGACAACACCAAAACAAAAACACCAGTTGAAACAGCAGCATTCTGCTCCTTACCAGCTTCCACTCAAGCTGGGTACATGCTTCTGGTATTGCCCGGACAGAAGCAGGCTTGCCTACAGGTGACCATTCCCCGCTTCAAACAGCCACATGCACCCGACTCTCTGGCGCCCCCTCAGGCAGTTCTCACTCACAGCACACAGACTTTCCAGCTGCTAGTTCTATGCTTTTTCTGCTTCCGAATTACAACTCAGGAAACCCAATGAATTTCAAGTGATGTTTTTGTTCTTTTCTACTCTTGAGTCAACTTGCTCCTGAATTCCCATACTTCTAAAACTTACTACTATTAAAAGAGG
>NW_028258345.1:300000-411306 GCF_053883595.1 Heterocephalus glaber
GAAAGGAAAAATTTTTTTACCTATAGATGCCAACTTTTTCATTTCCCTTTTTTTGTAGCATTTACTTCAAAATATAGCTGATTATTTACTATAGGTTAGGAAGATATATTTCCATTTCACTTGGCTCTTTATACATAGTTTTCTAACTCTTATTAGTTAATTTATCTTATGAATTCAGTGTCACCACTTTGTTGCTACAAAGATGGGAGGTTAGAGTGGAATAACATGATAGTATGTAGTATAGTATGATTATTGGAATTTATAAATACCTTTTTGTTATGTACATTTCCTGAAACTTATTTCCAATTATATCTGGGTAAAGTTATGAATTGTGAGGCTTTTAATCTGCAGCCATGATGTGGATCTGGCTTCATTTGATTGCATATTGAGAAGGATAGATGGGTGGATGTTTGCATGACAAGTGATGGTATATTAGAACATTTATTTATTTGATTTATTAATACATAATGAAATGTGTACCATAAGGAACTACTTAAACATATTTCTTTGACTATACATCAAGAATGCTTACATTATTGAGGAGAATTTTTTTCAGAAGTATAAAATTTAATAGTAATCAGATGTTCATTCTGGAATCATAAGACAGTAATAATATTGTTGGAAATGATATTCAAATGTTTGCCTTACATTCAACCTAGTGCAGAGACAAAATAATGTCCAGAATGTATAAAGCAACAAATTGTGCCTTTATGTGTTGTTTTTTTAATACTACTTCCTGTGTTCTGAGTGCTAGCTCTAAATGACAGAATTAAGTTGGACAGAGAAGTGTAAAGGACACTGCTGGAGCATCCTGATGTGCAAGACAGGACAGAACCATCACTCAACTCCATGCAACTATATTTCAATGATGATGCTAGTGTGTCACCCAGTAGCTCACTTTAAAAAGCATTTTGCTTCTATGTTTTAGTCAGAAAGATTCAGCAAAGGAATACATTAAATACAGGACACATAACTTATAAGGTTATTTTATGATAATTACCCAAAGATTTAAATGCAAAAGAGTGCAAGAGATTAGCCACACACTAGAAGCCCAAAAGATTCAACTGAGGGCCTAGATCCCAGAAGTTTCCATACAAGTCTAGCTGAAGGCCTAGAGTCCAAGGCAATGTCCTCCTCGAGTCCAGCCAGTGGCCTAGAGCCCACAGCAATGTCTCAAACTTGTCCGTATTGAGGATCTGCACCTGGAAGGCCCAAAGGCCAGTGAGGGAAGCCAGAAAATGTACGCTGGTGAGATGAAGGATTTGTGCCACCAAGCTGAGTGATCCACGTTGGAGCCTGGAAGTGATGCTCATGGTAAAGGTCAGAGCTCCCCTGATGAAAACAGCAGCCATTCCCAGCGACAGCCAGGTCCTGAGCTCCTCTTCCAAAGAGAACAGCCTAGTTTGCATCAGGAAAACTTATCTGCAGCAAGCTTCTCCTAACAAATCAACTGGGCAAGATCTTCCCCTCCAGTTCTCTTTTTATAGCTATTGGTAACAGTCTTCAGGTGGATCCTCCATGCTCAGACCATGCTTATTCAGTTCAGCTGGGAATTACAAGTTGACCATTAATCAATCCACCACAGGCACATTCATATGTGTGATTTTTCCATATGACTGAAGAGTGTCTTTAATGCACTTTTAAATATTGTACTACAGTTGATCAGCTATCGGGTTAATCTATGTTATATTTCTTCCACTTTAAGTGGTAAAAATGTAAGGAAAAGGAACATATTGTACCTGATAATAGAGAGAGTGGTAGGCTTTAGAAAAATAGCAGAGAAAGTTAAGAGGATATCTGAGAGAAAGTGAACAGATTACCTGTGCCAGAAACTGGAAAGGAAGAATGAATTAAGTCCCCTCAATTCTATGCCTTAAATTTCTTTCTATCTCCTTCCCTACCTTCTTGCTCCTACACCTTAACTCTTTCATATTTTCTATAGTTTTCCCCACCTACAAACTAAATTAATCATATTTACTGTACATGCTTCCAAATGATGTTTCATGTCTAGATACATTAGGGATGGCTTCAGATTCCCGTAGACCCAGCTCTGCTAACCTTTTCACTTCAAATGCTCTTCGCATGATGGCTGCAAGTATACTATCTTGGACTTTCTCTGCACTGATTTTCTTTCTTCTCTGTGGCCCTTTGCAAACTCTCGAGCATTAGTTAATATGTAGAGCTGTAGAACATGGTTTTGACATTGCTCCCTTCAGGAAGTGTTCTTTGGTAGCTCCCATACCTCCAACAAGTGCTCTGGACAACCCTTACTGTAGCTCTTATTAAAGCTTTTATTAAAGGACATAGAATAATCTTCTGACTGTTAGATCATCACTAGATTTAATCTCTTAAAAATTGGGGTTGTGTTTTCTCATCTTATATTACCAAGCATAATGCTTGACACCTATGAGCCACTTAAAATTCATTTGTAGAATGAACAGGTGAATGAATAAATAACTACCAAGCGACAAGGAACAAGACAAGAAAAGTTGGTGTCTAAACAGTAAAAGAGAAATAGAACAATTTTTTTTAAGACTTAAATTTTTTAAAGAATTTCTTAGCTGAAAAGTTTTAATTTTTTAAAAATTCTGGTCATGCCATTTTCAATTTCTTTCCCCTGGTCTCAAGTCAATACATTATAGAGTATGTAAGAAGTAGTTCTGTAAGTCTTTAGTTGTGTTGTCACAGCTGCCTTAATGTCTTGAATTGATTCAAAATGTTTACTTTTAATGATTATTTTGGAAATGAGGATGAGTCAAAAGCCACATCTGGGTAGGTGCCAAATCTGGGAAGGTGGACAAAGACATGCTATAATGCTTTTATGAGCCTGCCCTTCTGTCTGGAGGGGACTCAGTAGCATTCACTGTAGTTTTGATAACATCTTGTAAAGACCCTCATGAAAGAGGACTTCCAGAAGTGCTTCAGAAAATGTCAAGAATGATGAGATAAATGTGTTTGAAGTAAGGGGGAGTATTTTGAGAGGTGTTAATAGCAATGGGTTATTTATTGTAATAAACTTTAAAAATTTAATCATTCACTGTATATTTTGATCATGTGGCATACCTATCTCACAATAATAATTGCATTGGTATGTTTTGAAATATTTTTAAGTTTATATTAATATTTTAAGACATTTAGTAATTTTTTAGCTGAGGGAGAAGCTTAATAATCATGTTCTGACATAACAAATTATTTCTAAATAAAAATATTCTCTTAAAATAGGCCAGTGTGCCACTTTGAAGAATTAGGGTGTGGAGTGAACAAGACAAAAATCTCAAAACTATCATTGGTATGAATGAAAAGAGGGAAATCAGTAGCTCTCACTTTCATCTAATCAAATCCCACAATATCTACATGTCAATATTTTCATCTACATAAACTTTAATATAAAATTTTTCATTCAGAAGAAGATTATTAAATCTTTCCTGATAAAATTATATTGTGGGGACAAAAGCCTGTGAAAGAAGAGATGAAGGAAACAACATGGTGAAAGACATTCTTGGGATCTAAGTCACAGTCCTATGCTCACCAAAGATGCTATTTGAAAAAGAGGATTTTTAAAAATGTAAAAAAATAAAAGAGGGCTTCTGAAAGGTTAGGATCAAGCAGGATCCTGCTTATAAGAACATGCAGTAGATCCATTTCTTGGAAAACGAATGTTATGTTATACTGTGAAAATTCCCAAATGGCAGTTTAGTTGGTTTATCATGGTCATAGGTTCTGTTGTGTTGAGGATCAATTGGCTTAGCTCTGTTGAGATATTTTTTATCATGGAGTCAGACAAACCATAAAGGAATGGACCTAATACAGAGGTTGACAGGAAGGAGCTTAGACTCAAACAAATGTTTTCACCTCAGTTTGCTACTAAATCAAGCAGGATAAAATACACAAAAGGGGGGAAAAAGTACATGTGGATTCCATAGCCTTACACTGCTTCTCTAATTCTCTCAGAGGAGTGCTAAAATTCAGTGATTAGTGCATTTGGCATAAATATATTAATTCAGTAGGGAGTTTGGGATAGATGTTTGACTTTACTCCCCATAGGCTGGGAGCCCAGCTGTGTCCACACATAGGGCTTAACTAGTTACTTCATGAGACAATTCTCACTACACCCCAATTTCATAACTCTAGAGTTTAATTCTTGTTGCATAATCAAGGATGGGGTAAGTCTGAACATGGCTACATATCTGCCCATGTATTTCATTCATATATTTTATTTTTCAAAAACTACTTCCATACTAATAGATAGGACAAATAAGCAGAAATTAACTTCATTTCTCAAATTAAGCAAGCAAAGGGAAGCTAACTGTATTCTTGTTTTTAGTTTTATTGGCTTTTTTTGTTTTGGGCACTAGTATTTTTACTTCCTCATTTTTATTTGGGTACCTTGCCCTCTCCAGATATACCCCTGGCTCTGTGGTGATTGCTGTAGGAAGGAGCCAATTACCCTGTTTGCTCAGTACATCAAGACTCAATCTGAGAACTTTCATTAATGCCATCCCACTCATTTGTTCTTATTATAAGTCTTGAACAAGGGTCATGTAAGGTTGTAGCTTTGGCTAATTTGCCATCAAGATGACAGTGAGCCTTTTTGAGAAGGCAGCACATTGGAAGAAAAGTCTGACAGTAGAAGCAAAAGCACAAATATTCTGGTGACAGCATTCGAATCTTTATCTGTCTGACTCTACCTTTGTGCTTGCTCCTTACCTCAGCTGTTAAATCCTGTTGGCCTCAGGAAGCTTGGGTTATCTTTGTCCCTTGAAATTTGTAGAGTCCTAAGTGCCACAGTACACCCATTGAAGGAGAACGACAGGGTCTGGTTCATGTCCTAAAGAGTTGTATATAGGCTCTAAGCATTTGCCATGCTCCCTGTGACTTCCTCCATATCCTTCTGCCTCAGGCACTAATCATTGTACACTACCACCAAACACAATCACATATGTGGACTTCCCAAGTGTACGTGTTTCATAGTCTCGGTGACTCACGCGTCTCTCTGGTCTACTACTTGCAAGGTTTTAGGGTTTTGGGGGCTCAGCCTCCTATCAGTCTTACTGTAGCCAGTGATCAAGGCCTCAGACAACCCTGCTGTGGATACAGCCTAAGTGCCCATGTGCAGAAACTCCAGCAACGGTGGGTCCTGTGGGAGCCAGAGATGATCCAAGTCATCCGAACAGCCCTCCAGTGCATCTGTCTCGTATGCTGCATACAATTTGTGAGAAGTATCCCTCCAGTTTTCCTATAAAACTAACATCAGTGTTTACCTATAAACAGACACAGAAGTCACTGCTGACTGTACTCTGCTTTGTATACAATCCTATTATATAAAGAGCTCAAGCAGCATGTCTGTCTGCCTAGATGTGTGTGTTCTCCTTCTCCAGCTGCCAACCACCTAAATTATTCAGCAAGCCTTGATCATGCCAAGTTTTTAGTCAACAATGGAGATCCTGCCAAAGAGCTAATAATGTTAAAAAAAAAAAAGCAATGTTTGTGACAATTAACAGAGCCTGCAGCCTGCAACGCACATTGGACTCATTTGTAAAGGAAAATTTAAATGATATGCTTCATTATAAATGGTCCCATGCAGCACATTGCTAATCAACCAAAGCAGCTTCTTCATCTCCCTTACTGCACTCCCCTTCCTATCTGATGAACCCAATGGCAGCTCCACATTGAGGCTCTTGGCCACTGCTTTCTGTAGTTCTAAATGTTGCATGGTTATCTATCACTATCATAATCAGCTTTGATCAAATGGAATAATTAGCTCGAACATGGATGAATAGAGGACCAGCCTCTTGTCTATTAATAATCACAAGTATAACTTCACAGCCAAATCAAGAGGTATGTTACTGCTCCCCTGAGAGCCTGTTTGGGTAAAGCCCCCTGTGACTACACCAATCTAAGAAGTGCAGATGGGACAGTGAGCCCATAATGATGGCTGACAGCTGCCAAACCCAGCATTCCCTCCCCCTACTTGGCAGAGAGGGAGGGAAAGAGAGAGAAAGATCGATTGGGAAAGTGGGGCTGATTCTCCATGCTTAATCACTATTATTTCTCAGATAATGGTGTGAGATAAAGGGAGAGGGAAAAGGGGGAAAGGCTGTTGTGGGATTTCCAGATTCCACATCCAGAAGTGGAATTCTACAGTGCAACCTGGCCAGAGGACAGTTGGGTCCTGAGCAGCGCTGACTACCCTATAACGTCACTTTTTTTTTTCTTTAAACAGTATTAGGTATTGAATCCAGGGCCTTTGCAGTGAGCTATATCTCCAAGCCTTTTGTTGTAATTTTTCATTTTGAGACAGGGTCTTGTTAAGTTGCCCAGGGTGAGTTTGAACTTGTGATCGTTCTGCCTCATCCTCTTTTAAAAAGATACTTCTCATAACTGGGCTCTTTCGGCCAAAAAAATGTCTCCTGTATAGAAGTGATTTAATTGTGAGTTTGCCTTTTTAAATATAAAAGACTAAAAGAGTTTATAAGAAAAAATATAAAAATATTTACAATTTTTAAATATTTAAACTTGTTTTTGAACTTTTAAAAACAACTTCTCATGTATGCCATAGTACCGCCCCAGGCTTGTTTAATTCATGTATGTCAGTTTATTGAAAGCTGTGGGGCTTCACCCCAGAACAAGTATGCTCATAAAGACATTTACACAACAGTTTGCAGAAGAATTTGGGAGTTATCACAATTTCCCCAAAGGCTGAATTTGTGAGAGCATCTGTGGGCTCTAGCTTAAGAGTACCTGGCTTAAACAAATAATGACAAAGACTTCAAGAAAAGCAGTGAAGTTCCTAACTGTGGAATAAAATTGTCTGCCTGCAGCTTGAGTTTTGGAGCATTATTGGCAAAAGTTTATCCATTCATTCATTAATGTATATTTTACTACCCCCCTCTTCACTCACTGCCTTCTCCACGTTCCTATTGTGCATCACACATTGGGCTGCATGCTGAGAACACAGGCTCAGAGTCTTGACTTCAAGAGCCTTGGTCCAGTGGAGTTCAGCAACATGTTAGAGACGGACGATGACATACTGTGAGTACCAGGAGCAGTGTAGGCACACGGAAGTGCCTGCTCATCACTCTATGGAGGAGGAAGTCATTAATATTGCACACTGTTTGAGAGTGAGGAGAGAAAAATAGGAAAGGAGAGTATCATGCAGACATTTTCGAAAACAATGATTGAGTTGTGCTGCTTTCAAGAATGAACAGAAGTTTATCAGACAAACCAAGGCCCTTTCACAAAAAGGGAGCTTATGACCATGCATAAAGTCACAAGGAGAGACATAATGTGCTGCTCTCAGGGAACCACAGGGAACTCAACATGTGCTATGAAACATGAGAAGTGTCATATATGTTTTATTATTATATTGTATTATTATATTATATTATATTATTATATGAGTCCTCTATGATGGAACGGGAAAAAAATTGTACTAATCAGCTTCACTGTGGCTGGAACACTCAAAATTTAAAGGAGAAGAGGTTTAATTTGGCTCATAGGTGCAGGGGATTCAGTCCATGATTGGCTGGCTCCAAGAAAGGAACATCCTGGCAAAAGGGCAGGCTGAGAGCAAACTGGCTTAGTTCATAGTGCCCAGGAAGCAGAGGAGGGAAACTGCTTGACAGGAAGGGGCCAGATAGAGACCACAAGGTCTGGCCTCTTTGCCCCACCTTGACACACCCAGAAGTGTGCTTTAATAATCCCCTGGGTGCCATCAAAGCCAATCAGCTTGACAATCCAGCTTAAATGTGACAACGTTTATACTTGAACCAGGGCAGTTTCAATCTTTTTAAATTGACCCCTGGCAGAAGCTACTAATTATATTTATTCATCTACCAGCTGTATTGGTCAAGATTCTTTTTGCTGAGAGAGAAATCCAAGTCAAAACATGTCAGCAAGAATGAAGGATTTGTTACTTTCTGACGGCTGAATTATGGGAAGGTCAAGGTGGAGCTGGCTTTGTGGAAAATGGAATTTGGGACTTAACTCCCATCAGGCTTTCTTTGGCTTCCCTTCTGGTCTTTTTTCCTCTACATGTCACTTTCAATAGCTCAGAATGGCTGAATCCACTGTAGGGGATCTAGTGATTGGTAGCTCCAAACTTGCATCTTTACAGTATCTTGAACATCAAAAAAAGACTATTTTTCTCTGTCATCACTGGTGCGAAAAATCCCAGGGGAACAATTCTGCTGCAGCTGAATTGATACTGGTGCCTGCCCCTTAGAGCTCTCACTGCAGCCTGACTTTGCCTTGTCTATGTGTCCAACTTATGTCAATGAGAAGTGATGTCTACTACTGGAAGCAGGTACAGGGATCAAGGGCTGGGAAGGCCAACAACAATAGCCACTGTACAAATTGCATTGTGGTTGGAAAGCAGTGCAGAGGTGTTTTTCATGTTGCTTTTCTAACAGTCTTGTGATATCATTTGTAAAATATTATGGCTAAGCTAAAATATTTTATATATATTATGCATAATATTTATCTGTATCACTTACAGAAACATACTTTATGGTTATCTCACACAAATGTGACATAGCTATTTTATTTTGAGCTGATAGAAATGGCAGAAACATATAACTGTACAGTCATTTTACTGTTTCATCTCTATTCATTTTCAAAACCATTTAGTTGGGGTTGCTTCTAGCTGCACTCACCATTAATTAATTGACACAAATGTTAAAGGGATCCCTGTGTGAAAAGGCTGCCTGGTCCCTAGAAACTTAGGGAAGTTCACTGTTAAATGTACAAACTTTATTTAGTTTATCTCAGTATGTAAGAGTTAAACAGGAAGAAATGATTATATCACTGGGATTTGAGCTGCGGGATGGGGGAATACTAAGGCAGATATCTGTAAGATCTAATACCCAAGGTAATTGTGTTTCACTAAAAATTCAGAATTTATCTTTACTTATAAAAGCAAAAAGTCATATATGGAATTTATGTACAATCTTTTCTTTTTTTATTTTACGAAACACATTTCCAAAGTATTGACACTTTGTGAAATACTCTAATTTCAGTGTTTGACAAATCATGTACCAAAAGAAATCAAGATGCTTGCTAACTCTTAGGAGAAATAAATATTTGAATTTTATTTTATTCATTTTGTTTCATTTTGCTTCTTGAAAGGCAGTGGAACCTCTTCCCAATCAGTCATCGAGTAACATTATTCTATTTATCAAGATAATGAAAGTCTCAAAATGTCTCCTTTCAGAGAAAAGCAGCTGGAAAGAAGAAAAGTGAGCAATGTTTTCTTATTCTTTTGTGAATTTTATAGAGATAGTAACTTGGCACAGACCCATGTTTCCAACATCTTACCCCTTAGGAGCTAGTTAGTGTAAAAAAAGAGCAAAAGAAAAAGAGAAAAAACCCACTTGGGCAAATACAAGCACCAATTCCCTCTAAAAAACAAGACAAGGGAAAAAGAATCCATTTTTTATGGTATATTACCTACAAGTGCAGACATGCTTTTGTTGCACACAGACTGTAAAATATTTATGGAGACAATGTGATTTGGGTCAAGACATTAAATAAAGTAAAAGTTGCTTTATTCAATATGTGATGAACAGTATCCATATTAAAAACCATTGGGAAAAGTGTTCGGATGAAAAAATATGCTTAAAACAAATTCATCTGTTCAGTGTTCATAAATGTTTTAAGAATTGCAGACAAACAAGTCTTGAAATCCATATTTACTGTACACAGTTGAAAAACTAATAGTATTTATTTAATCCAGAGAGGGAAGTGACTCAAAATTTGGCTTTTAATGATCAACAGGAAGTGCTTTTCCTGAGAAATTACCAAAGTGTTTGTTGTCAACTGAGCTACAATAGGGTTATCCCTTTTCTCTTGGCAAATTGCTAATGCTATTAGATTCATATTGATTTACAAAGGAGAGGTTTCTTCCAGACCTGCAGAAAATCTTAAATCCTATCTCAAAAGTGCTGCCTTGATTGAAAGAATATGTGTGCAAAGGATGCAAAGCTGTGTTTACTTGAGGGTTGAGAATTGCTCAATGGATATTCTACAGCAAATGAAGTAACAGATTTACTGAGGGAAATTATCTAGTGCTGATTAGGGTCAAACTGTGGAGTCTTGTTTTGCTGGTTCATTTGGAAATGTGTGTTCAGGATGAAAAAAAAAGCATAATAATTTAAACAGAATTAAAATACAGCTACGCAGTGTTCGCATCTGTATGAAATCTGCCCCCTGGAACCCATTTCCTGTGATACCAGTGAAATTTAATGCCAAGTTGGTTGTGACAGTTTTACTCATTCACTCACTCACTCACTCAGTGTTTGCTAATTATTTATAAATCCCTTCCTTTGAGGAAGAACAGAATTACCCATTTCCAACAAGGCAAACTTCACATGTGTCAATCAAAATTCAGCCTTAAGCATTATGCAAATTGGTGCATAGTTTGCTTCCTTGTTTGTGTAAATAAATGAAAGATGTGGAAAATCCTATATAACTTGTTTCAGGTGAATTTGGGTCAAACTTCAGAAGAGAATAATATTAATAATAGCTAATATTTTATTGGGCTCATACTATCTACCTGCTTGTACCAGTTTCCATTATCAAAATAGTTCAAATGATCTTTGGTTTCTGAATAAGTCATAAAATTTAGTATAATATAAAATGGAAAAGAAATCTCAGTTTTTAAAATGCTGATTTTTGTAGGCACAAAACATTTTTGGATATTAGATATGAATCACACTTATGCCTATGTGAGAGAGAGGTTCATGGAAGGCTCATGAAAATGGAGCACCGAAGAATATATGTAAAAATAATGGAAATCCTTACTGCTCAAAAGAAATCTGAATGCTTGAGCTAGTACATATCCCTTTAATGGTACATTTCTTTAGCAATCTTGTAGCTTCCCAATTAATAAAACAGCAGGTAAACTGAACATTATGAGAATAAGAGGTTAGAGAACAAAGGGTCAAGGGCGGGGGATGTAGCTCAGCAGCACTGTGCCTGGCAAGTGCAAAGTCCTGAGTTCAATTTCTAATATGGGCCAAAAAAAAAAAAAAAGAGTCAAAAGACAGAAAATTTGTATATGTACCCAGATAATATATGCACACAAATTTTTATGTTTACAATAATGTAATTGGGAAGAATAGGAGGTGTAGCTCAGTGATCAAAGTGCTTGCCTTGTGTGTAAGACTGTGGATTTGATCCTCAATACCACAACAAACAAACCAACTGTATTTGGTATCAAGCCCTCCACTTGCCTATGGTTCTTCCACATCAGTGAAAACAGAAAGTACACAAAATAAACTAACAGGTTAAATTATGCAGAAGTTGGCTATCTATGGTTCACAGACCAAAACCAGTCTGATACCTGTTTTGCACAGGCTGTTAAATGTGGTTTGTACATTTTTAAATGGTTGGAAAAAATTTTTAAAAGATATTATTTCATGACATGTACAATTATATAAAATTCATATTTTAGTGTTCATAAGTGAAGTTGTATATGAACACACCTATACTCATTCATTTGTATATTGTTTATGGCTGCTTTTGCGCTAACAGAGGTGGGTAATTGTAGCAGAGAAAGTTTGGCCTGCAAAATCTAAAATATTTACAATCTGGGCCTTTATTCTCATATTAAGTCCAAGTAGTTGTCTGAGACCCATCTTCAGTGAGAAACGTTATTGTCAAGAAATGTGAAGCATCTCAAATTTACTTATTTACTAATAAGAGAAACAGGAGTTATTTTGAATCGCTTTTCAACACTCATGATTTATATTACTTTACTGATAAACCTACATGGTGAGGCCAAATAAATACTGCAAAACAATTTAGGAAAATAGTTAAAAAATCAATTAGAATTGTACTTGGTAATTCAACACGGCAAATATTTGTTATTTTTTCTGTAAGTATTCACAAGTTATTTAGATGGGCAAAGCAAAATGGGAAGTGGACTTTTATCTACAAATTTTGGGGATATGCAGCCAGGTCTGCATAACTCAAAGTCAAATGCCCTACTCTTTCTAGTAGGTTAGTGAGGATTACTTTTTACATTACAGTAGAATTGTCTATCTTCTCTGTGGCTTGATTTTCAGGGTGGACCATTATTATTTGATAGAATTTAGCACACTTCCAAAACCAAAAAATTTTCATGTTATCATGTCTTCCTGTGACTTTTGAAATTTTCATGGAGATATTTCAGTCTTTTATCTCCAAAGAAGAAATTCATCGTCAGCACATTGTTCACCAGTAATCTGTGAGAAAACTCAACTGACAGCTGTGGACTGGAATCCATGAGTAGAGGAGTCAGGCTGTCAAGGAGGCTGCACCAGAATCATAAAATTACAGGAGAAACATATGAAAAAGCACAGAAGTATCCTTCATGAACACATGCTTGCTTCCACTAGCTTCTGTCTTAAAAAATCGACAATCTTGAATCTAGAGAGGTAGATAATATTAATATTAATAATATTTGGCAAATGAAATACCACTGAGAATCTAAAATGATTTTAAAATAATCATCACTGTTTCTGAACAATGTTGAAGAATAATTTAATAATATAATTTAATAATTTAAAATACTATAGAAAGTGACTTTGTTAAACAGGTGAATGTTTCTGCTTGCTGTCTCTGGCACAGTTGTTCTTGGACAGACTATTTGGCAAGAACAGTTCGTGATTTCTTCCAGGGGGCTCTGCTAGGACTCTAGAAAAATGACTACTTTGGGATTTGTTTTTCTTTAACCATCAGCAAAATATAACCCCACACTGTTGTTTAGATAGACAGGTTTATATATTTAGATAGGCAGACACTTATAGGAATATTCTTTTCGGCTAGGATTTTCTGTGAATGCTGATTACTAAAAGTGAATAAAACAATATATTAACACAGCTACTTTCAATCATGAATAATATGCTACAAAAGCTGTCCTTTTAAAATAGTTGTTTTACTTAATTTTTTTTACTGCTGTGTTCTTTTTTTTTTAAGTAAATGTTAAGAACTGAAACTGCCTGAAGTCAGATAATTGGTGATGCAAATACATTTCTCTTATCACTCTTACTGTAGGGAAGGCAAGTTTTGAGATGCTGTAAGTCTCAAAGCATTTTAAAATATGGTAATTACACTTTCAAATCACCTTGGTGACAGTGTTCTAAGGACTTTTATAGCATCAATCTCAAATTTACTGGTGTGAATGGCTTCTTGGGCACATTGGCAGGTGAGGAGTGAAACTGAAGTATAGAACACCATAGATTCTACTTGGGGGAGTTTTAAAATCTTGAAGTTGTGGAATGTCATTTGTCAATTCAACATACATAGCATCTTGTTTTCTGTCCTAATGAAAATTTATGGAGCATTTTCTAGTTAAATATTTACCTCCTCCAACTCCTAACAATCCTACCTCTGTTTAACTGACAGATAGTAGAGTCAAATGACTAGAGCTTTGTGTATTTCACCTTCCAAATGATAGAGACTATTCTACCTGGAGACTGCTACCAGCATCTGTAACTTCATCTTCACTCAGGTTTTATTGGAGGGATATCATCTTGAGATCAGTGGTAATAAGGAGAGTTTTAGGGACTACAGAATCAATGTGGTTTTATTTTGATACTCATTTGGCTTGGGCTATGAAGTACACATTAACATCCAAACCAAATGAAGATTAACACTGGTAAAAGGATACCACACTAGTAGATTGTGATATAGGAAAGGTAAACTATTCCAAATGGATCCCATTTTAGTATTAAAACTTGTGCTATGAATTGCACTTTAAATATGAGATAGTTTTAAGCTTTACATTGAAAACTCTAAGATGAACAACGATTAAAAAATATATAGAGGCTGCATATTGTGGTCTTAGAGGGGTGTTAGTGGTGTGGAGTGTTGGCTGCATGTGGTGGAGTGTTGGATTTTGAGTGAAGTTTGTGTCTGTCATCATCCACCCAGTTAGCCTGGCACGTTCTCAAGCATGTGTCAGAGGTCCAAGATGAAAAAATACACTTTCTTAGGCCTCCCTATGATTGCTGAATTTATGGTGTCATGGGCCTATCCAGGTTGAATGACCAAGCTTAGAGTTAGTATGTGAGGGTATAACCAAAGAGAATGAATAAAGGAAGTCATGAAAATGTGGGTCAGATATTTAGTCAGTTTAACACAAATACCTATGAGACAAAAGATACTCAAAAGTGAAAACAATTGCATATAATACAATATGATATAATAATATGATAGCATTTTTAAGGAAAACAAAACTACTGGAAAGATATATACATCAATATGCTAATTGTGATTATCTTTTTGTAATTGGATATAAAGTGGTAGGTGTATGTGTATTGTTTTCCAGTATTTGAAACATTTTATGCATTGAGCTTGTTTTAGCTTGTTATAAAATGCTATTTATTTTGTCATAAGGGGTGGAGATTAGGGAATAAAGAGGAAGAAAAGAGAGGCAGTAAGTTCATTTTTCACAACAGTCTCATAGGTCAACCTGTGTCCCAATCATATGTTCGCTCCTGTATCTGTCAAAGTTGTTTGAGGGTAAGTACTTTGGTATGCTGGTTTCTTATTTCTCCAGGTAGCTCTAAAATCTGCTTGTACAATAACTTTCCTGTGGAGCAAAAGAAGCACCCAACCTGTATGCTTCCTTTTACCTTTTACCTCCCTTTGACAGAATCACATGGATTTCAAGTCTTTCTACTTTCAGATTTAAGTGCAATAAAGTTACTCCTGGACTGAGTAACATGGATTATAGTGATACACAATTTTCACTGTTCATGAATCAATTTGTTTATCATCTAGTTCTCAAGTCCTCTGTGTCTTGCTGGTTAGGGACTGGAAGTGGATGGACTTCATGGAAGAGTAGTAGACAGTGAGAAAAAAATGGTTTTGGGAGAGAAAAGTTCTGTGTTTGAACTAGCTGACCACATAGATAACTCATTTGATCTTTCAAGCCTCAGTATCCTTATTTTGGGAAAGTGAGGATAAAGAAATAATAACACCTTCTACATATGTTTACTCAGAGAAATAAAAATGATATCACATGTAACAGTTTGGTTTTAGGTACTATTTTATTTAAACATAGACCTTTTTGTTGAGCTCTTTTAAAAGTTCAATACTCCTGAAAGGAGTGTGGTCTCATGATAAATTTTCCCAAACAAAAGAAAGTCTTTGCTGTAAGAAAAGAGAAAACATGCCATAAACACTTGAATTCAAACATTCAGGAGAAATTGGGTATTTTGGCACATGCCTGCAATTCCAGCTACTTAGGAGGTTGAGGCACGAGAATTGTGAGTTTGAAGTCATCCTAGGCAATTTGGCAAGACTCTGTCTAAAAATAAAAAAAATAAAAAGAATTAGGGATGTAGTTCAGTGGTAGAATACTTACCTTGCTTGTGTGAGTCCCTGGGCTTAAACCTCAGAACTGGAAAAAAAATTATATGGAACAGTTTCTATTCTCATATGTGAAAGTAACAAGACTTGAGAACCTTGTGATTCTGCCAGAGGGAGGTAAAAATGCTGAAGATAAACTTTACCTGTTTTAAAGTCTAACTAAGGCTGACCTCCATTTTTAAAAATCCAAATCTTGAATTGTGCATGGGCACACATTCATTAGAAGAGGTCAATGAATATTAAGTTGTTTCTGAAAATCTAGCTCTTGGTCAAGGTTGTCTTGCCTTGTGGTTTAAAAATGTAAATATGAATCCATTTACCAGCAAGTAAACAATCTTTACAAAAGATTGCCAAGTAGGATTCTGATAAGAACACACATGCAGTTTGAGGTTTGATCCACATAAATAGAAATAGTTTGAGGTCACCCAGTATCATTAACTATACAGAGTCCACCAGAAAGATGTATACATACTTCAGGAACAGAAAAACTTGTATAAATATTTTAATACTAAATTTATTGAGACATCATGAGATTAACACAAGTTACCTTTGACTTCTACAATTACAAGAGGTGCTCACAGCAGTGGCTATTAGCTTCCAGACATTTATTATTATGGTGAACTACTGCTTAGGTAACCTTGGTAAGAGTGTCCATTGATTGCTGCACATGCATTTTCAATTTTTTCTCTATGAGACAGCAGTGTAATGGGTTTTCTGCATTATATGACATCCTTTAGGCTCCCCCATAAAGTCTGCAGGCATTAAATCAGGAGAACATGAGCCATATACAAATTTTTCTTTCTCTGAAGTGTGTATACATTTTTTTTGGTGGACTCTGTATTTGATAGCAGTTGAGTCAAACAATGACATTTTACATTTTGAGCTTGTTCTAGGTATAAAGGAAAATCTAGGATCCCTGTCATTCCCCATCAGTTCAGATAAAATGACTGACTTCTTTTCAGTTGAAACAAAGGTTGTTTTAATTATTTATAAAATTGTCTAGATGATCATAACTTTCAAGCTATCAGAGAAAGTATAACTGTGACAAGAAAAATAAAATTTAATTCAGTTGTTCCATTGTAGGCAAGCATGTACACTTTTGCTGTGATGGGGCAAGAGGAAGGGCAGAAGTAAAACTGGCAATTGAATATATGAGTTGCTGATCTAAATCCAAATTAAAGCATCTCAGTGAAGTTGTGGGAAGTTGATCTTTCACACAAATTAAATCTTCATGTGAAAATTTCACATTTGAAGACCTGCTGCCCCACACAAACATTATCAGCACACCATTTTCCTGGTCATTTGCTATAGATTGATGGCATATAGATCTCTTTATGGACTCCATTGTTTACTAGTTTTGTGACCTGTCAAGTATTTAATCTCTGAAACACTTGGTTTTCTCTTTTGCAAATTCTACTTTGCAGCCTTACAGAATATACTTTATTGAGTACCTATGAGCTAGGTGTATAAGACATAACTTTAATTCTCACAACATTCCTACGAGCATTGAAACAGACAGAATATAAAATAAAGAACTTGTTCAAAATCACACAACGGGTAAGTAGGTGGCTAAATTGAATCAATCTTAATCTAAATTGTATAGTAGTCTTATGAGAGCACATTGTTTATCAGGGCATGCCTTAAAATAAGCACTCTCCAAATGTTAAATTTCCTGTTTTTGTTTCTTCCTGCAAAGTACTACTGGTACTATAGTGGGGTTTTCCAAAACACTAAGGAGAAAGCTCTAAAGTAAGGAAAAAAAACGAGACTTTTAGTCATCTCCATGGGTTCCTTCCATAAAAGGCAATGAGAGGGTTGCGGGTAAAGAAGCTATAAGATGTCCCAGGTGGGTCAGTGGTCCCCTGGACCCAGTGGGTGTGTAAAGGCAGTGTTAGAGATAGGAAGGAAGGACAGGATAGAAGGAGGAAGTGGAATGACAAAGAAAAGGCACCGAAATAACCATGTGGAGAATTTGGGCCTGAAAGGAGATGGTAAAGGATAAGAGGAGGTTGTAGCAGGAATTTTAAGTTTGAAACCCTGGGGGAAGAGAGTGGTGTCTAAGACAAAAATCTAAAAAGTTCTTCTACATGAAGAAGTAGCTGCAACTCTTAACCCCTTTCCCTTTAAGGAAACTCGAAACAAGATCTGCCTTATCATTAGTGTGGACTTGAATTGTGGTTTCCCTCCCTCTCTTCCCTTTTTCTCTCTGGAATATTGTGCAGACTGGTCCAGGCTATTTATGCAACTTTCATGTCCAGGAGAGGGTCACTACCTTGGCATGATATCCATAGAACCCAGAAAGAAGTGCAGGGCCATGGGAAAAGAGTGAACAAGAAGAGCAGGGCTCAAGTGCTTGTGATTTAATTGTTCTAGTTAAGTGGCATACTCCCTTGTAGATGGGGACAATAATATCTGTCTCAAAGAGATGTGAGGCTTAGGTGCGATAATAATGCTTTATAACTGTTCCATGAACATAAATTATGATTATTATGTATCACTTAGATTTACTAGTTCCAAGTCAGTTTTATAGTGAGCAAGGACTATCTTATTTAGAGGTGCATTTAGAGTTTTCTCTTTCTTGAAACTTAGTGGTTTTCTGTTAATCACCCCAGGGGTTCCATGTTTCTGTCTTATATGACACACTGGAAAGGGAGGGATTACTGGGAATTATACTTTATATATGTATATGTTTTGATGACAAGTCAGATGGTAATGGCCATATTTTTAAAGCTCCAATTAAGGACATATGGTCAGACAACATGACAAAATATTTGACATAAGATGTTATTTGGAAATAGCTAGGCTCCTTGGTCACCAGAACTATAAACTGGCATTGCCAGCAAGAATCCTACAACCTCAGACTTGTCAGAGTCTTTGCTAGAGGGCAAACTTCCAAGTTCATGAAGGAGTTCACTACAGGCTTTCAATTTCCCTTCCTGCACCCAGGGGGACAAATAATTAGTGCTTTCCTATGCCTGAAGAGGAGACTGGAGCCCAGAAATTCTACTATCAGTGCTTGCTTACTAGCAAGAGGCATGGTTGTGCCATGCATCACTAAGGATTATAACAGATTAGCAACTAAATTTGAGTTAATTAAAAATAATCAACTATAATAAGAAGAGAGTTTCTAGAAAATTACCATATTGATCAAGTTGCTGTCTAAACAACTTGAAAAATACAGAACAAATTTTGGAGGCCCAATGCCAAGTGTCTGAAGAGGGTCATTAAAATTTACTGTAAAAAATAACATACTGTTCAATTAAGTCTGTTAATGATTATGAAAATAGTTAACAAATAAATAGTTGGTAAGGGCATTTAAACTTAAGAGTTTAGGTAATTATGAGAAAACTAGAAACAAAGTGCAACATGGCTTTTAAGAGGTTGAGACTGAATGTTCAAAAGGTAATTTTTTTAAAAAATGAAAGTAGTATTTGAAACTAAATAAGACTATAAAATACTGTGAGATACTTGAATCCTGACTTACATTTTGAAATAGATAATACTGTAATTTGGAAATTGACTGAAATTTTGGACTGAGACTCTCTTAAGTTGACTACAGATCTCACCATTAGTTTGTTTAGGGGAAAACTTACAAAAATGCATCTGAATGTCTTGGGTAGTTATATATTGGTTGAGTGTAGACCTAGTTATTATCTGGTTAAAGATTTTTTTAAAAGACTCCTCTGAAGTTATTTTATTTAAAACAATCACTTGAAACACTCCTAATATATCACAATAAACATCTTCTTGGAAAAATAACATATTTATTTATTTATTTTTTTGGTACTAGGGATCGAACTCAGGTCCTTACTCTTGCACAGCAGGCGGCAAAACCACTGAGCTAAATCCCTGGCCCTAAAATATTTATTATATAATAGCTTTCAAGGACTTTGACTACCTGGCAAGTAGATTTGGTGAACTAGATTACCTGGGCTATTTTGCATAATTGTCTTAAAACATAATGGCACATATGGATGAAACTTAAAATATTAGTACTTACATGAAGTTCATTAATCTACATTTCATTTATTGGATTTCTTCCTATTTCCCAAAAAGATTGGCAATGGCTGATTGTTTCCTTTACAGATATTTTCTGAACATTGTTGTCTGTTATCCTGTTTCATTTTTGTGGCTCCAGTTCTCTTGTTCAATAACAATATATATGGGAACTGCCGATTGAGAAAACCTGTCCACGAGAATAAAGCAGAATGCAGACTTGGAGGATCCCTTCTGCCAAAAGTTATAAGCAAACTTCTTCGTCCCAGCAGCTCAGAATTCACTCATAACCCATAAAGTGAAGATATCCATCACTCAGCTAGGCAGTACCTACACCGGTGGGAGGCTGAGAGCCAGTGATTGCTATGCTGGCTGCTGAGCTCTGACAATAAACTCATAACTGTAATGGGAGTTAGGTGCCCAAAGGAGAAAAAGACAAATACAGGCCCAGGGCTCCTTAGTAAGTTATTTCAGAAATAGAATAGGAGTGATACAGAAATTAGAACCCAATATCATGAACAGACAAACAGTCAGTTCTCATTCCTTCCAAGTTGTCTAGGTGATTTGCAGAGGACTGGGGAATTACTTGATTCCCTTTTACTTTCAGAAATAGATGAAGTCATTAAAAATCTTCCCCAAGAGAAAGTTCTTGGCCCTGGCGGGGCTACAGGAGATTTCTATAAAACCTTTGGCTTAGCTTTTTCTGTACATTTACTTGATGAGCTCAATCACATGAGGGACTCAGGTGAATTCATCCCTGCCAGCCCTTATATCCAGATTATCCTAATTGCCGAAAAGAATAAAGAGGCAGAAAACTGTACCACATTGAGGTGCAGACTTCTGATTAAAGTAGATATCAACTTTTGCAATGGATCTTGGCAATTTTCATCATCATCTGGAATCAGAGAGACTGTCGTCAGGCCATTGTTTGGGGATTGGTCATTCTTTGGGTAAGAAGATTTTTTAAAATACCTGGATTCCAGTTCTGTTAGAATCATAGGACACTAGCACTCCCATTTATTGTTTTTATTTAAAAAGCGCAGTTTTTCTTTTCAGCAAAACAGTATCAGGGATGCACTGGGCTCAACAACCTAAGGTCTTCTCTATTTTAATAATATGCTTTTGCTCAGTGTACACCACGAAATCTAAATTTCTATATTTTTCAATCTTCCTAATGGTAAAGGGGGAGAGGCTGATTTTATATTATTTCTTTAGCTTATACTTAAAAATGGGAAAAAATATGAAGAGGGATTGAAAAATACCTTACAGGAGAAAAACTATTGGTATAAATACATACATTTATTATGTGTGAATTACAAAGAAAAAACAGAAAAATGTGAGACAGAAACCTGTGTAATAAGTGCCAAAATATGTGTTTGCCAACATTTTCCAGATGATTATGGCAAAAAATTTTTAATGTGAAATTTCTCTCTGCTGCATTCCTTCTTAGCAGAATATGTTGACCAAAATTCCATAGATGGTTCTTTACTGAAAAGGGGTCTTCAGCTTGCTATACATTTAGGCTCTTCTGAGGGAAACTGTGCCCCAATGAAGTATTTTAAGCTAGGCTATTCCACACATGTGGACTGTCATCTTCTACGTCAAGTGGCCCCCCATCCTGAGTAATGCTTGATTAGACAATGAATGGCAGCAATTAGGGGCACAGGACATTCAATGACCAGTGGTTTATAAAGGAGCATGACATAAAAGGTTTTCTCAGGAGAGAGAGTAAGGGAATGGAATACAAGAAATTTGAAGAGAAAATGAAGCAATTGTAGTGGAAGTATAAAATATATGGAGCAGGCCAAACAAAAGGATAGTTGAGTTAAGTTAGTAAGTCATATCAGCCCATTTAATTCCAGCTGTTGGTGGGGTAGAAAATAACCACATTTCTAGTTATGGTGGATTTTCAGTGGTACACCTCTTGCTAAAACATATTTAGGTTTTTATGGGACCAGCTTATGCTGTAATTCCTGTTTTTGTTTTTAAGGACCTTTCATATAGCTGACCTAGTTATTTATTATGCTAACTTGTTATTCATTAAATCATTTATTCAACTAATACTAGTAATAATAATAATTATTATTATGTCATTTTTTGTTTTTTGAGAAAGGGTCTCACTATATAGGTCAGATTGGCCTTGAACTCACCATATAGCCTAGACTGGCCTTGAACTCGCAGTCACCCTTCTGCCTCAGCCTTCCAAGTGCTGGGATTACAGGTGTGTGCCACCACACCCATCTTAACAAATAATTATTTAGTGCCTCCTGCATCCTAGGAACTTTGTGAGGAGCTGTGGTGTGGAAGCAACAAAGAGCAGAGTGGATATGGTCCCTTCCTAGTGGAACTTACAATCTAGCAAGGCTTACCAAGACATATTATTAATTGTTTTGGGACAGTTCTATAAAGGAGAATTGCAGTTGCTATGAGCCTTTTTAGTAATAAGGGGAAAATTTCCTGAACTTGAATTCTTTTCCCTGTCATTTCCATGAGATTCTTAGAATAAGCCCTTCATTACCCAAGTGCTGATAAATAAACCAAAGTCATCATACCTGTGAATAAAATCATTAATCAATATTTAAAAAGCACAAATTGGGATTGCTGTCAGCAGTCAATGTGGCAGTGGCTGGGAAGCTGCTGAGAACAAGTCTATGTAGGATTGTGAGGCTTTTTCTGAAGGCCCTTTCTTGATTTTATTTTCTGGTGGCAAGGGTGTATTCATGTTGTATTGGAGGAAATAAGCGATGATCATACCAGTATCTTAGAAACTGTAGGGTGAGGATCAGTAGTTTTCAAACTAAAGCACTAAAACATGAAAACAGAGTTGGGAATATTTGAGCAGTTGGTAAACAGAAAAGATGAGCTGTAGTCCCTCCCTGCCATCTTGTCTAAATATCCTACATGGGTGGTGAACTTTATAATCTTAGGTACAGAAATAGAATTATATCAGGCATTACCTATTTTGAAGAAGCTAGAAAAGGGAGGGCTCTGAATACTACATTAGGGATAGAAATTTGGAAGGCTGAGAACCTACTCTCATTTATTAATTCACTCATTGAATTCCCACTTACCAGCACTGGCTCTGCCTGTTGCAATCTACCATCAAAGAGATAAAGATAAATAAGATTTGGTGTCTGCCAGATGTATTTCTTCTTGGCTTAAAGAGAGGTACACTGCAGTCATGCATACATCTTATCTATTGAATTAAATGTTTTCTGTCATCTCCAGGTCCTCTCAGTTTCTATCCTAATGTATTTCCTATAGCACTCTGTTCCTTGGTCTAATAGTGGATATTCCATAAGCATCCATCAAATAAAAGAAAAAGCACATGACCAAACATGCACACTATGTGCACTCGCTCAAAGTGAACAAGACACACATGGTGATGACCACATCTTACAGTTCAGGGAGAGTATAACCAAATAAAACATCACCCAGGGCCGGGGATTTAGCTCAGTGGTTTCGCCACCTGCTGCGCAAGCGTGAGGACCCGAGTTCGATCCCTGGTACCAAAAACAACCACCAAAAAACAAAAAACATCACCCATTTGTCTTATCTCCTATATGAAGGGAAAAGTATACTGAACACAAACTTAGGATCAGGAGACCCTAAGTTGAAAGTGTTGACATAATAAACTAAGCCAGATGAAGGGGAAACCTTGCAGTTGAGACTGAAATAAAAGCATGTGCAAAGACCTAGAGGCAAGAGAGAATAAGATAACTTTTATGTGTAGGAAGCAAGAGCATCCTCAGGAATGGGATAGTTAAGGCAGAGAAGGGAATGAATGAATGAATGGTAAAGCATTTTCTTAGCTAAACACTTGGCCAATGCTGTCCACACTTTAAGACCCTGAAAAACCAGCCCTATTACCTTTGTCTGACTTAGTTTTCATGAAAGCCCCCTTACTGCTAAATTCCCTGTGTCTCTCATTTGCTTCTCTTACATTATTTTGTTTCTATCATGTAATATAATAGAAGAAATATTTAATTTTTATGATTCTTAGGTAATGGTGTGCATATAATTACATTGCTTGAAGTTACAGAGTACTGTAACTTACTGAGGGAATATCAGGGTAGATCATTTTACCCCTATCATTTATTTGACATGAGAAAGAGTAAATTTCTGCTTTGGGACCAGTGTGGTGCCACAGAACCAAATGAAATCGGACTGGATGTCAGCAAGGTGCACTGCAGGTTCATGTAGTGGAGCATCTCTTGCTCTCCAGTGCTGAGTCCTGTGTGGCAGGAGTGGTTGTTAATCAGTGGAACCCTATTAGTGCTGCACAGATAGACAGATGGATCTGGATGGCAAACTCCTGCAGGTGCCCACGAGTAGAACCTCTTTCTCATACAGCTGTCTTCTTTGTTGTCACATCTGTGGTTAGGCAAAAGGTTGTTGTGTGGCCTTTTATCAATGTCACTGGGACTCTAATAACTTTTTAAGGATGACTTGTTTCTATGCCCCAGATCTTATTTCCTTGTGTTTCAACCCAACAGTGAGTATTCTATTAATGACTGTTCTGCATATTGAATGGAAAGTGTTTTGTGAGAAGGACCTATTTTTCTTTCAAACCAGTGAGGATATCATGTGGCAGATGGTTAATTCCCATGGGTTAATGAGTGTATCCACACACTTCACGATTTAAAATATCCTGCGGACATTTCTTTTGGTGAAAGGATTGCTAGATTTTTTAATTTACATTTGTATGAAGTACATATTTGCTGTTTTCTGCTGATACCTAGAAAGAGAGATTTTTATCACAATGTGTGAAATATATGTCATTGTAGTTATATATTCTTCTGGTGTTTGGGACTTAAGAAATAAAAACTCTGGTAGACTTTTAAGATTACATTTTAATTATCAATTGCTTTTAAATTAAGAGTAAAAAAATCTAGCTTTCTTATGCAATATTTGGCAGTATTCAAATGAATCATTCTGTGCCCTTGTTTCCAGAAGATTAATATTTTTGAATGATGGGAGATCTTTACCTTGTTATATAAAATTAAGAAACTAATAATTTATAGCCATTTAAGGGGAAGAAGGTTCTTGTAAAACTGTAATACTAAACTGTACAAAAATTGGCAGAAGCAAAAAATTAGATTTGAATTTGCTTTAAAAAAATACCAGAATAAAAACAGTCACAATTTTAGATACCTTCAAGTAGGTATATAATGGTAGCTTATCTGTATAGCTAAATTCATATAATAGTTATGTTTTAAGAATTATTAGGCTTATAGGGTGAACACAAAAACCAAAGAAATTCATAACACAAGTCATATCAATTAAGAATACATTTTTAAAAAAATGACAAAATAGTATTTTTCAGTTTCCTGTAAGTTACTGTAATTGTATATGCAATAAAATTATATGAATTGTTAGCCACACTGTCCATTGAGCCTGCCATGACCTTCAGAGGTGTACAGAATGCCCCAACTTTTCATAGCTTCAAGGTCAATGGTCAGCTCTAACCTCTGGTGTCACTTTAGGTTTTATCACAATACTTAGTTCACAGGAACTTGGACTGGAACAGGTCCTTCTTTTGCTAAATGAGAATTAGGAAGCACTTGTCTTTCAGTTGGGTGGAAGTTGGGGGGCAATACACTTGAATCCGTTTCTAGGGCTGCTGGTAGATTTCAGAAATCCATGCAAGGGCTAGGGGCCAGCTGAGGTAGCAGATGAAGATAGATACAGAGCAAATAAAATCCTGGGGATTTCCTGAGCAAACAGCTGGTATGTGACTGTCCTCCATAATTTTGCATATGCAGAATAGGACAAACTCAAAATGATAAAACAACAACAAAAAAACCCCATTGCATCCTGTGTTTTGCATATCAGAAAGTAAAAGACAAGAAAGAATTTGAGGACAAAGTCTGAGTGGGAAAATAAATAAAATGTATTAGAACTTTTTGGGAACATAGAAAATAGCTTAATAAAGAAATTAAGTGATTCTTTTCAGTATTTTAACATAGTCATGGTAATGGGTAGACAGTATTTAATAAGAAAAAGTAAAATCAAATAATGGTTAGATTACAGGACAAAAAAAGGCTTCAAGTTAGAGAGACTTAAGGTTTCAGAGGAAAAGAAATGGAAGTAGGCTAGGTTTTTGGTATCTATTTAAGCTGGACTTTTAAAAAGATGGGTTAATAACTGGCTGAGAAGATAAAAGCAGAAGCTACGTGAATTTTTTTGACTCACCCATGTCTCTCGTATCATGCAAGAATCAATTCACATATCTGCAAAGAGAACACATTATGCTATCAATGTTTTGGTTTTTTTTTCATATTTTTACTTTGTGTTTTAAACCAAAATCAGATTATGGATAGATGAGTATCACATTAAAGAATTCATTTCCCACTGGAGTCTGGCCATTTCACTAATATTTTCATCTACTTTATGGCTCTTGTATTGCATTTTATTTTTCTTTCATCCTTTTTTTTCTTCCATCTGTGCATTTTCTTGCTTCATCCAGTTCAATTTACTCTGCTAATGTTTGGAAAGAATATTATAACTCAACCTTCATGTAATGGTGTATAACCTCCTGATTTTGTGATCTTTTTAAGGGCTGTTATATTGACAAGTTAATTATACTTAGTCCAGCCAATTGTATCTACTTATGTCACTTTAAATTTAACTTTATCACTAGTTGTCAAATTCTTCCCTGTAGCCTTTTTAAAGTTCCGATGTATTTGGCAATGTATTTTTTATTGACATTTCAATTTTGTTTTGCAGTGTGCTAAAATTACAAGAAAACAAATGACTAAAAGTTAAACTTGAGCCAAACCAGGCTAAAGTGAAGCTTGAGGAGTTGTAGGGAAGGCATTACTTTGTTGAAACTTCTCAATCCATTCATCGTCCTCCAATCAAAACCTGGATGTTGAACTCTTATCTACTTGGTAGAGTATAGCAATAAGAGGCCATCACCAAACAAGCTCGACATTTGGATTTCCTGACTAGCTTTATAATTTCATTGTTTTTTTTTTGTGGTCAGTGGAGGAAGCCTCAACTCATTTAACTACCTTGGCTTGGAAATACTTAATGCTTTCCTTTAGTTCATTCACTACTATTTTAATTGTTTTGCTTCTTGTTCCACAATCAATTTTTCCCAGATCCTATAAATTACTGGTTTTTTAAAATAAATTATTTTCACACCCTTGTCTATATTTATTTCTATTTCCTTGGTTCCTGACAGATACTTAGGACATATTTGATGACCTAGAATTGCTGTGTCTCTCACCTAACTCACAAAATTTTAGATCACAAACTAGAGATCATGATTTATGGGTTTTTCACTTAATTTTATTAATGTTGGGAAATAAAAGCAATAATGCCATGATTTGTTACTTCCACTGGCTAACGCTTTTGTAAACTGCTTAGGGCTGCACTGCTCAACATAGTTGTCACTAGCTACACATGGCTATTTAAATTAAATTAAACTTAATTTAAAATCCAGTTCTTCCACCACATTAAGCACATTTAAAAGGCTCAATAGGTACACATGGCTACCTTATTGAGCATTATAGATTGTGGGATATTTCTATTATTTCAGAAACTTCTTATGAGCATTGCTGTCTTAGAAGGACATCCCGAGTAGATTATTATACAAGAATGGTACATAGAATGATTAAAAACTTTTTTCTTCATGATTTCATACTGTTGTGAGAAATGTCTGCTAGTTCTGACCTACACAATATATGTAGAACCATTTCTGGAGCTGAATAATTAAAAATGACATTAAATTGACTACACCAAAATCACAGAGTAAGATTAAAGTACTGGTAGCAATTTATACCCAATGACTTTTTTTTTTTGTACTGGGGATCGAACTCAGGACCTTGTGCTTGTGAGGCAGGCAGCGGAACTACTGAGCTAAATCCCCAGCCCCTATACCCAATGACTTTGTAGTGGTTCTCTTGCCTTTCCTCACTTCTCTAGATACTGGTTTGGCTTATTGGTAAGGGACTGCTGTAGGGCAATGGCAAACTTCATAACTGTAACACGCGTTCCCAGCTATTCTATCCTCAAACTAGGAACCTTGGGAGCCAATGCTTCCTCTTTTACCCCACCTCTCTTAGCTGATGCACCACGTGTCCAAAGGGAAGTGTCCTGGTATCTGTGTCTCTGCCTAAAGAGAGATCAATTTTCCAGTTTAGATCCATATCAGGAAGTTATGCTTCCTACCAACAGGAGATTTGAGGACTCCATTTTCTCTATATCACAAAGAGAAAAACAGATCACCCAGAACCCAGACAGCAGACAACAAACAGATCACTTTAATTAGAAAAAAAGAGATGAAGCATACAACAAACAGAGCCCAACCACCTCTGGGCAGTAAGAAGAATGAACTTTAAGAGGCTTTTGTTGATTTCCTTAAAATAAGCTTTTAACAAATTATACATGAAGACTAAGATCAAGTATTACTTTATTACAGACCAGCAAAAAACCTAGAAAAGTGTGAAAAAATAAAATCCTTGCCGTACTAAGTGGAGGATTTTCACAAGGTCTTAGTGAGGAGGAACCGGAAGTTGATATCAGAATCCCACTGTCCTTTTTATATTTACTCCACCATTTCCAAGTATTTTCTGCAGAGCTATTAATGACCACAGGAAAAGAAAGTCTCTATGGTAAATAAATTCAGGAAATATTGCACAAAATAAGATTAAATAAACTAAACGACATATAAGACTCATCAAGATATTTACTATGTGTATATGCTGTGATTCTCAAAGAGGCTGTGGGAGCGATAAAAATACTTCTTAGGCTTTTGTAATAAATATTTGGAATTTTAGGCAAAATTCCAAGGCAGAGAAATTGATGTAAGTAGTTTCATATTACAGAGTTGCTACTGAACACATTGCCACAGGAGCTAAGGGAACACATGGTGGTAATGACAATGTTAACATTTAATGAGTGAATATTTAAAAACTTGTAACATTGCCTTGCACATAGTAAGTGTTCAAAAGTAATAGCTATTATTTAGGGTTTGTTGGGTCTAAGGGAAAAAGATATACTGAGACATTCTTGGCCAAGAAGAAGCAAGGATGCAGAATAGACCCAAATGACATGAAGTCAAAAGTCACAGAGAAGCCTCATGGGGCCTGGAGGATTGATTCATACCTTATCTGGTAGGGCTGGGAATGTTCCCACAGGTGAGACTGGATGGTCACAGATCAAAGTGTCCAATGTGGAAGAGTGGTTGGTGGTAGAGCGACTGGCTGGTGCGGAAATGAGCCAGAGGCTGTATAGATGTGGACCAAAGGTCAATGCCATGATAAATCTTGAAGCTGAGATTGAACTAATCTGTTAGCACCAGTGGTCATGCTTTCCCGTAGTGATTTCAGTATTGGAGCCAAATGAGCATGCCAGCATCTGTATTTATTTAGTCAATGATGAAATCACAAGAAGAAACAATCAAATACAATCTCTACCATTTTGTACTCTGATTTCTTAGTTACAACTACAGTTTGAGAAAGGTTCTGCCCAGGACTCACTCTGTGAGGCCGGAGTGTCCCAGACATCCCCAGGGAGGACGACTTGGGAAGCAGGATGTAGTTAAGATGACTGTTATTGAAGAAGGCATAGTCCAGGTCCTTAGGAAGAGAATGAGGCCCTAAAAGAGAAAAACATGTGAAACAGAAGGAGTCCAAGAGAAGTCAGTTCTGGAGGAAGGAGAGGAAGGTTGAGAATCGGGCCCTAGAATCTTCCTCTTCACTTTCCTTTCCTCCTAACCCTGTAAACTAATCGCCCTCCAGCACAGACTTTGATTGATAATGGGCCACATTGACTCTGGGGAAATAAGGATGAATTATAAATATTAAAGATTACCAACCAACCTAAAAGGTGGAAATTAAAATAATAAGATAATTTGAAAAGGTTTTAAACATGAGGAATGTATTCAGGATACTTTCTAAGTCAGGGAAAATTTCCTATAATCAAAATTTTATTGTAGCATTGATTCTTCAGGTAAAACTCAAAGAATAAATAATTTAGATTTTAAATGTCTTAATATACAGATATATATCGTGGAACTGGTAAAAATAATGATATTTTGACACTTAAAATAACATAAATACAGGACAGTAAAAAATGAGTGCTCTATTGGCATCTACCATTGTCATTGGACAATATTTGAATAAATGATAGTTAAATATTTCTATATTCTCTATAATATTTTTGACCCCTCTATCAGTTATCTCTTGGTGTATAACAAGTCAATTTAAATCTTAATGAGTTAAAAAACAAATTATTGCATATATTGGGTGGGAAATCACTTTGTTATAGTTGCTTAGTTCACGCAGGAAGTTACAGCCAGCTGGTGGTGGTGGCGGGGAATGAGGTTAAAGGGCTAGAATAGTTTCAATGCCTGGGTTCTCTTTCTCTACCTGGTCTTGGGTCCCTGAGTTTTCACAACATGGGGTGGACTCAGGTTCCAAGGCAGCAAGCATAACCAGGTACAAGGTCTTTTGAGGCAGAGGCTTGGTAGTAGGACAGTGTCACTTGCCCCATATTCATTAATCAAAGGGATTAGTGAGCAGCCCAGTTTCAAGGGAGGGGAAATAGTCTCCAGCTCTTAATGACAGAGTGACAAGGACACATGATAAAAAGGCATGTGTCTAAGGAAGAAAGGAATTTCGTAGTCATATTTGCAAATAATCTGCCACAGCCCCTAATCCATTACTAAAGAGTAAAACAGGAGACTCATAAAAAAGGTGTACTAATAGACATTCTCCTAAAGAATAATTTTGCTTCTGTTCTTTCTTAAAACCTGAAGCTTTAAACATGTGGACTTCCATGGGGCCATGTGCCAGATAATGTTGACTGTAATCTTTATATTGATGTATTAGTAGCAAAACTGTATTATATGTCTGTATCCAGGAGCTAAATTAATTTCTTCAAAGATTGAGCTGGTTTTATATTAATAAGTTGACTTTCAACCTTGTGATTTGTAAACCTAAAAGGAACAGTTTCCATCTATCTTGACCTGTTTCCAAAAACATAATCTTCGTAATAACCAAAGAGGCCAGTATATTGCAATTCTAAAATTGTTATCTAATTATGTTATCTAATTATATCAACATTGTTAACATTGTGAGCATTTAGACTGTGAGTCCAAGAAAACAAAATACAGTTGATGTTTATATTTTAATTCCTTTTATTTTATGTGCTCTAAAGGGACAAACAGACCATAAATACTGACAAGGTCCTTATTCTTGTTCTGTCTTCCTCCAGAAATCAGAACACAAATATTTTTAAGTAAAAAGCTTTATTACTTCAGATGACACTTCTGGATTTAATGGGTAGAGAAACAAATCCATAAATCTGATAACAAAATCTCCTAGCCTATTATTTAGAAGCTCTTTTGCTAATGTTGATGTCACATAACCTTCTTTTAAAATTTCTCTTCTCTTGTGTTCCTTGGTTGATAAACAGGTAGAAATCAAGTTGTGGTGTGTATTTCTATGAATGCTTGAGCAAAAGGAGAGAGGTGAGAGGAGACAGAAAGAGAATAAAATGCCCTATTTATTCCACATCTTCTGATTCCATCTCTACAATGTTTATATTCTTCTGGCTTTTTGGATAACATCAAGCCTAACTCAATTATTTAATTTTAAGTGCCCTAAATTTTTAACAAAACCAGCTCAGTGACTTTAGCTTCCTTTTCTGGAAACATCTCTGATAATTTAAACACATTAAAAAATATATGGCAGTATATAACTGTATAATGCAATGAGAAGGATAATGATGTTTGTGAAATTATTGGTCTCATTCATCCATTCAGCAAATATTTTTGAGTACTTCTTTTATTCTAAGTACTTTGCTAAATATTGTGGGCACAAAGAAAGAATGAGCTATGTTAATTTCTCCTAAAGAATTTATAAATCAGGAGTCAGAGCAAACTTTTTTCATAAAGGACCAAAGAAAATAATTGAGACTTTGCTAGCCGTAAGTCTCTCTAGTACAACTACTCAATTCCATCTATATAGCACTAAAGTAGCTGCAGAAAATACATAAATGAATTGATGTGACCATCTTCCCATAAAACTATATTTACAGGAACAGGTAATGGGTTTTGTTCTGCTCTTGGGCTGTAATTTGCTCACCTTCATTCTATATAATGGAAGGACATATAATTCAAGAGCATAGTGTTATGTCAGTTAGCTTTTTGTTACTATAACAAATACCCATGTTAGCTTTCTGTTACTATGATAAAATACCTGAGAATATCAATTTTAAGGAAGAAACACTTGTTTTAGCTCACACTTTCAGAGTTCTCAGATCACTTGCTTTGGGGCTATGGTGAAGTAGAATGTCAACAGGGTGGGGAGCATGTGTTGGAACAAAGATGCTAACCTCATGGCATCTAGGAGGCAACAGAGAGTCGTGCAGGGAAGGCACAGGGAGGCCTAGTATTCCCTTCAAGGGCATACTTCCAATGACTCACCCTCCTTCCACGGCCTTTAAAGGACAGCGAGATATTCAAGACCCAAACTGTAGCAAGTGTTATAAAATACTATGCTAGTAACCACACAATGGGGAAGTACCAGTTCTCTAGGAGAGAAAGTAGTTGAGAAAGACTTGGCATGGAAGATGGATCAGTTTCTACCAAATGTGCTAGAACAGGCAGCTTAACATTTCCATGGAATCACAAATGATTTGAGGTGACAAGGCCACAGGGTCCAACAACATGCTACCATGCCATTCAGGAATTTTTAAGCTCACAGGAACCTTAAAGTTCTGATAGGACAATTACTTATCAATTCGGTGATCTTTTTGTAACATTCCAAAAGAATTTGTGAGAATAAGCTAGAGATCAGCAACACAGCATACTTCAAACCTTGAGTATAGAAAATATTCATTAAAACACATACTTTCATTTAAATAGTTAAATTACTGTTGGTAGCTCATTTATTTCAAGCAAGTACCAACTCAATAACATTTCCAACATCCCCCACCCATATTTATGCTGCACATGGTCACTTGCCATAAAGATTTGGATTTGTAGTTCCTAAGGCTTATACTTTGGGGATCTCCTTATATAAAAAAAAGACCATGAAGACATTTGTTAGATTAGCTTTGGGGGCCTTGGAACACCCTGGAGGACTGAGGAGCCTGGAAACTTTGTGGCAAATCTGCCTCTGCTTAGTAAATAATTATCTAATTTTTCAAGTCACATTTAAGTGTACAAATGTAAAAATAACCCATACCCTTTCTCCTCAAAATCAAAACCTATGTTTGGTGCAGGCTAGGTTTTTACAATCAATGCATGCTAAGAGTCATTCTATACTGGGTGGTTGCCATTACACCAATATACTAACAGAGCCCTTTTCTGTGAGTCTCATCTTGCAAATAGCTCAAATGTCTGTCCCACTATGCTCACTGTTCCCACTTCAAGGCTTTTTACCCATTCCCAGCCCAACCCATCACTGTCAACCCATCCTTTACATTGCAGCCTGCATAATCTTTCTAAAATGCAAACCTAACAAGATCACTCCCCTTCTTCAAACCTTTCTGGAGCTCTCCATGGTCCCATGGAAATATATATGGATACACCAAGTCTTCTGTGATCAGCCTTGGCTACTCATTCTCCTTCCATCTTTTCTTCACAGACTCACTAGAATAGTCTTCCTACCCCAACCCCTCCACGCAACGTCATTTTGTGCTTATTTATTTTCAGTATTTCTCCATTCCAATAGGAAAAATTATTTGAATTTTTTTGTATAATATGCAAGAACTTCCATGAGATGGCCCTACTGATTTTTTCAGCCCCATCTCTCACCAAATATCCAAATACATCAGGCTTCATAGACCCCTCCACTATTTATACCTGCTGGAACACCTTCTCCCTCTCGTCCACCTGCTGTATTACACTGAGTTCCTTAAAACTTACTTTATGACCAAACTATATTCCCTGGGTTGTTTGAAGCAAACCAAGATATGATTCTCTTCTATATTCTGTCTAGGTCTCCAATAAAACTGTCATTTTTTAATACTTACCTTTAAAAATGTCTCATTTAAAGCTGCTTTAAAAGAAATCATAACTTGGTTTTAAATTATTTTTTCCCTGAACATTATTTCATATATAGTAGTACATGATACACATTTTTTTTCTTTTATTTTCTTTTCTGGTACTGGGGATCGAACTCAGGACCTTGTGCTTGGGAAGCAGGCTTGGCACCACTGAGCTAAATTCCTGGCCCCACATTTCTTGAAAAAAAGAATGAATGAATGTTTTTGAATGTATAACAAATCATACATAAATCAACTACTCATAATAATACAAATATTCATGCAAATAAGATACTCTCATTCTTGAATATTAAAATGATTAAAAGATGTGCTGTTCCCTTGTTTGTTGTAGCATAGATCACAATAACCAAGATATGGAATCATTAAATAAGTAAATGGGTAGGGAAAATGCATTAATTATATGTATATCTACACAGTGGAATATTATGCAGCTGTAAAAAGGAGGAAATCCTTTTATTTGTGAGAACATGGTTGAAACTAGAGGACATTATGCTAAATAAATGGGGTGTAGAAAAAGAACTACTACATGATATTACTTGTGTGTAGAATCCAGTGAATTCGAATTCACAAAAGCAGAGAATATAATGGTGACTGGTAGGGACTGAGGGAGAAGATGGGAGACAAAGATTCAATTACCCAGAATAAATACAACCTGAAGATTTAATGTGTAACATAGTGACTATAGTTAACACTATTGTATACTAAAATTTGCCAAGATCTTAAATGTTCTAACCACAAGAGAAAAGGTAAATACATGAGATGATAGATATAACAATGAGCTTGCTAATGATAACCTTTTCACTATGTATAGGTATACCAAATATTTTCCACCCCAAATACAATTATAGTTCGATAAAACTGGGGGGGGACTCCTTGTCTTTGGTGTTGTGTGTGTGTGTCTGTGTGGTGCCAGGGCCTTGTGTGTGCTAGCAAGTGCTCTACCACTGAGCAACATCCCCAGCCCCTCCTTTGAGTAATATATATATATATTATATTTTTTGATATATATTTATAATATATAATATATATAATTATATAATATATATATTTTGAGTAACATATATATTCCTTCGAGATATATATATATATATATATATATATATTTCTTCTAAGTCATGTACAATCTCCCACAATTTGCTCCAGAATGAGCCAGCATCACTTAAGTGTTGAAACCCTAAACAAGGAAACTCTTAGTTACGTTAGTTCAACGATGTTTTCTGAAATCATTATAACTGGAAAACATTTCACTATCCAATGATATGTGTTTGTTTCCTTTTTATTCTAGGATTGAATGGAGGATGTGCATTACCAACTGGCCTGATTAGCTAGGGCTTGGTGGACTTCCCTCATAGTTATCTTAGTTTCACATTTAAATCTATTTGGTTTGTTTTCTTACTGGGGTGACCACTGAGCCTAGCCAGTCCTATCTTCTTATTTACTCTGGTTAACTTGCATCTTCCACTTTAGATATGTTCCTAATTTGTCTTCTTATTTTTTTTTATCTTTCCACTAAAGTTTCTCATCTTAAAATAGAAATCTTTGTTAAAGTGACATCCCTTTACACAGTAATTGGTGCTTCCTTAGCATATGTGTGGAGGCTGGATTCAGCAGGGGAGACTTTAACCACTCACATTTCATCAGAAGTAATGCAGCAGCGGAGTGAGCTCATGAGAAGGAGAAAAGACAAAAGCAGTGCTTCTCAAATTGGGGTCCTCATCACAGGCAGTGGAATCATTGGGATGTTTGATGAACATTCATATATTTGGATCCAACTAAATCAGAATTTTAATTGCTCCACCAGCCAATGAGATTCAGACAGGAAATTTGGAACATGTGCACCATGAAACATTTTAAAAATGTAATATTGAAAGAATTTTAATTTAACATAACATGTTTAAGCAGAATTCACAAAACAATGAGCATGATGAAGTTGCTTATAAACCTGCAGGTTAGTGAATTTCATTAGATTGCAAATGTCTTGAAGGAAAAACAACAAAACTTTGCATTCTAAGCTTAACCACATGTAAAGAGAGATCTTGCTTATCAGAGCAGATCAGACAATAACCATTGAATTATATTGTATTTTGATTTAGTAACTTTAAAAAAGCAGAAAAGCCAGGCAGAGTACTTGCTATTTATACATTAGACTTCTTTGAGCCCTAAAGGCAATCTCTGTAACAATTAGTAATGTCTAAGAACATAGAAAACTCCATCAAATTCTAGCCTTAAGATTAATTGCAATGTGTGCTTTAGTCAATTTTTAGCATTTCTGTTCCTCAAGGTTTTCATCTCTCAAATGGGAAGCACATTTTTGGCAATTTCTGTTTCAAGGCTGGCTATAAATACAAAGTATGACATGGTATGGAAAAACAATTAGAAAGAAAGTAGACTTTAAGTACATTTTATAATAAAATCTGTACCAACGTAGCACTACTTGTTTGTCTCTTACTCAGTCTCAGTGATATTTAGTTATTTGGATGTTTGTTTAAAATCTGTAAACCTTTTTCTTCCTGTTTCAAATCTTAGTACTTTCCTTAAAGAGTAAATGATATGCTGTTGGATCCATTGCATGTAAAATTGCAGCCTTTTAAACTGGTATTTTGAGAATTATTTGTTTGTTTTCTTTTGTTTTGAAAAAGGGTCTTGCTATGTAGTTGAGGCTGGCATTGAACTCATATATAGCCCAGGTTGGCCTGGAACTTGCAGTGATCCTCCTGCTTCAGTCTTTTCGGTGCTGGGGATCCAGGCATGTGCCACCACATCCAGCCTAGAATAATCTCGATTTTCAGACAATTTACTCTATCAATATTTTGCTAAACTGTTTTTATCATGACAATAGCAACATTTAAAAAATTATCTATTCTCATTAAATGTTAAGCTTATGATCTTGTAGTTACTTCATTAATGAGTGACTCATATAATCTCTAAAAAATCTCTTAAAAAATGGAATCAAGCTAGAGAGATGACTAGTATTCACTTCTAGCACATCTAGAGAGACAAAGGTCCCTCCCACTGTGGTTCTGACCAGTTTACAGTATAAGTTAGTCATAGTAGCAAAAATGCATGAGAAGAAACTCTTGCTTTTCTCCAAAATTTATTTCTTCTTGCCAAGATAAGAACACAAATTTTATTAGTTCAAGGTCCTCTATTAATATTCTGGAATAAGCAGGCAGAATGATGTAAGATTCTATAAACCTTTAAATTACCATTAGCTAATCAGAATCATTGTTCAGTGATCATTATCTTTTATTAAATGACCACTGAATCAGAATGTTCACACTGCTTTTCAATTAAAATGTAGAATAGCCAGAAATGACTCAATAGCATACAGAGCAGCAGCAATATGACCCAGTGAAGCAGCCATTACCCAGAGGTAATTGACCACTTAAGAACTTAAGTTAACTTCTTCATGCAGCCAGTCATTTCTCCTAATGTCATTTCTAAAGACTTTTCCTACAGAAAGAGCACTCTTACAAACAATGCCCGCTGTAATAGGGTGGTCAAGATAAAACTGCTCATAATGTTGAAAATTCCATCGAAGAATCATGATATTTTTCTCCCCTTGTTATTTGTTAGAAATTTACATGGCATCCTAGGGGGACAAAATGAAGAAAGGTAGCAGCAACAAAAAGGCAACAGGATAGCCCAGGACAGGATTAGTAAAAGATTTTATTTTGAATTAAAATGTATTTATACTTGTGTTTAGACTAATGTGACCGAAAGATAAAAGCAATTGATGACAAAATGAAAAATTTAGCCCATACATAATAGCAGATAATTTTGTCTATTTTTTGTTGCTCACAAATTATCAGAATTGTCCTTTAAATTTTTGTTGTTCTTATTGTTCCATGGAAAGTACAAAATATCTAAATATACCAAGACACACCGGACTAGCTACCAAAGAGTTAAGTTTTCCATGAGAAAGAGAAACACAGTTAAATACTACATCACAAATTACCATTTTTATGTCACCACCCCACCATGACTTTAGCACTAAGCCTGTTACATCTTCACACTCTCATTAGGATATAATGCATATTCATGGTCCTGATTATATAGCCACTTTCTTGACTTGTTTTAATTGTGCATAAAGACACTGTGACAGGAGACCTGACCTTTTCAAGATCATTTTCTCTCCATTGCTTTTCACAAAGCTATTAACTTGTCTCTTTCCCAAAGATTGCAATAATTTATTTCCCATTAATAAAAAATTCCTGGTGCCATGCAAATTAAAATTTATTCAGCAAATAGAATTCTTGGATTATTTTCTAATGGCTTTAAATACTTCCAGCTTAGGAAGAAAAATAATATTAATGGGTACAGGCTGAGTGGATAATTGCATACATTGGAGAAAAATGAATATACAACCGATGCTGTAGCTTACCTCACATCAATTACCCGGAAGAATTGCTTTACTTCTTTTTTCAAAAAATATATTAAATAATTTATATCAGGGGGTATCATTACAGCCTTGAAATTATCCCTATTGTATAAAAAGCTCAGTAACTTACACGTATAAACAACACATGTTGGTATAAGAAAACCAGACCAAGTTAAAAAATGTGTGTAGGTGTAAATGAGATTATTTAAAGGGGTCACTTAGCTAAAGAGGCAACTGAATTGCAATATAACATGAATAAGGGCATAAATAAAATGCAGAATATTGGGTTAGTTTTCTTGTTGAGTGGCACCTATCTTTCTTTTTCTAATCAAGAGTACCCTGTGAGAGAAACAAATTTCTAGAGGATGTTGCTTTTGGACCTTGTTATCTTGAGAGAAGTTAACTATATCTTCTTTATGCTGTGTGTTGTTATTTTTACTTTACATTTTATGTTAACATGATAAAACTGAGGTATTAAAATGTTTATACACAAATGTTTCAGACCTACAGTGCCAGGGGTAGCATATAATAATTACTGTCAACCTGCTTACTCCACATAAAAATGATATCAGTACCTAAAGGATGACATTTCAACTTTGAGCTATCATAAACATAACTCTTTCTGCTTCTTGACATGTTAATTGCCTTGAACAAGAGAGATTAGAAAGCCATAGAACACTGAGGGTTTTGTTCATAGTCTGGGGCAGTGAGACAATGGACCTTTTAGAGACAAGCACACAAGCTGCAACCCAAAATCCACTTATTTATCCCAAAGTGCCAACACTGCAATTAAACTTGAATTCTGAGGTTTTCATTTAGAAAAAAACAACTCATACATTAACATCATTTGTCCTAAAAGAAAAACAAATAACATGCATGCCATGAGTTTGCCACCACTCGTCTAGGAAATTAGAAAAGGAAGGTAGGTGGGCAATCTAGTTCATCTGCCAAGTGGGGTAATTTTTTCGCTTTAATAGAAGAATCCATTGTTTCATCCAATCTAATTTTAAAGACTTTTCCTGCTCCTTTTCATAACCCAAAGGAAAAAGAAAATTAGCGGAAGAACTGATATTTTGGTACTGTACTGTTTATGGTGTAATTTTACACACATCTTTTCATTGTATCCTCAAGATAATTCTTCAAGCCAGGAAGGGTAATTGTTACCACTCCATTCTACAGATAAGGAAGCTGAAGGCCCATAGCAATATAACTATGTTAAAGGTTATAGGCTAATAAATTCGGGAGCCCGGACTTGAGCCAAAATTCTTTGGCCTTTCTTAAGGGTAGGAAAACTTGTTTCCAATTAGCTAGCTTATCAGCCTCTAGCAACTGCTCTTACATGGGGGAATATTGCCCTCCAGGGAACATTTGACAATGCTTAAAGACATTTTTCTTTTTAAGACCACTATGTATATTGGAGTGGGGGGAGGGCACTAGTGTTACCTCAAGGCTACAGAACAAGGATGCCGCTAAACATTCTACAATGCACAGGACAGCTCTCCACAACCAAGTTATTTGGTACAAAATGCCAGTAATGTCATTGTTGAATAATCCTTTACTATCTACATGAGATAAAAAACAATGTAGGTGAAATCAACTTTCTAAATAAAACACTTTATAGACACTTGCATTTTGAGTTTGATTGGAAAGAGTTGATAATGGGTCTAAAAAGCAATGAAGATAAAGTGAGAGAAAATAAAAGGCAATAATTTAACAGAGCCAGAAAATAAAAGCAAAAGCAGTTTTGAAGATAAGATAAATCGTAGCCCAGAAAATGAAAATAAAGGAGTAAAAAGAAAATGTTTTGATATAGAATCAAGGAAAGTTCTAAAGCACACAACAGATGAAAAATATTCATAAAATATTATGAAAAAATTCTAAAATCTATCCAGAAATAAAGACCAAAAATAATGTGAATCTCTGGGTCTAGAAAGTTATGTTGACCTCAATGAGAATGGAGATACTGAAATTCTTGAAGTAAGGCAGTAACAGGAAGTAGTACTAGATGAATGGATCTGAGAAATACATACAAGGAGAGGAAAGAAACTCGAGAAAATACTCTTTAATAAAAGATATAAATCAGTTTTGCAGTTACTCCAAACTTAAGAAACAGAAAAGAAGGAGGACTAACTGGTGCACTAGGAAAGAGTGAAAAGTGAGCAAAAATAGAAGATCAAACTCAGCACAGGAGTTGTTTTTTCCATCTTGAAATATTCTTATGAAGTCTTGCACCTATGTTTTGTTTGCTCTACAAGTCTCTTATTTCAGACTGATTTTGGCATCAGGATATATGTCCCCCCTTTCTTCCAATTACCTATAATTTTAGTTGATTTTCTCTGAGTAGCTCCTTCTTACTCCTCCTGTATTCAGCCGTGTTCTGCCTCTTTTCCTGAGACCTTCTTAGATATTCTTGAAATCAGTTTAGCTAGAGGAATATATTTTATCCTGTTCAATCATTTTAATGAAATGAGCTGTTACAGGATACTTTGATGTTTTGTAAAACTTAAATCAATATTAGGATTTCTAACCTTACTAGGAAATTAAAATTAAGAAAGCTTAATAAATGCATGAGGGTGTGTGTGTGTGTGTGTGTGTGTGTGTGTGTGTGTGTAAACAAGACAGCTAGTTTTATTTTTTTGTACCGGGGATTGAACTTAGGTCCTTGTGCTTTCGAGGGAGGTGCGGCACCACTGAGGTAAATCCCTGGCCCAAGACAGACCTAGTTTTGTTGAAAGAAAAACATTCTCAACAATGTACAGCCTCAATTAACCCCTTACTTCCCCTTCCTATCTTGCTGAATCCTATGAGATAAGGTTGGCAAAGACCAGCAGTTGAAGAGTCAAAGCCTGAGAAGAGAAGAAGCCCATCTCTACTTCTTATTGGCTTATATATTGCAAACATTCAGAATCTTTTTCAAACATTAGTTTTGTATTTGGTAAACTAAGAAAAAGGACACCTATACTGAGGGGTGGTATTAAAAATATTTTACCATCAGTACAGTATGAGTTCTGAGCAAACAGAATGGATGCACTGTCCAGCCAGAATGACCTCAATATCCACCATGACCAGGCCAACCATTGTCCACACTGCCTTGCTTGCTGAGTCTGGAAAGAATTATATAATTTTATTAGCTTAGCCATTCAGTCATCCATATTATACATATGCTGAGCTCAGGCTGCTGTATTGGGCACTAGGGATTCACAGAGTAAAATGCAATTCATGCCTTTGAATGACTCAAAATCAAGCTAAAGAAAAGTATAAATTAATGATATAAATGCATATACATGAGGAAGTTTTAACACTGGGGTTTATCAATGATCATCTGCTTTGAATTCCACTTACCTTCTAGTCTCCAACCTTACTTTTTCCTTAGAGATGTAGTCTTGTAGGTATTTTAAGGCAAAATTAGATTTACTACTTTTTCTGTAAAATCAGTTCTGTGTACTTTACTTTTTTATAATTACATATATATATATATTGCCAGGGACTCAAAGCATGAAGTTATCATTAGATCTTCTCCTTATTCAGGTCTCATATCTAATGCTTAGCCAGTAGAGATTTTTCTATTCCCCTCCTAGGCCTACAATGATCGAAACCTTATTATCTTCTACTTACCTAGCTTTGTCCAATAAAGACCTACTAGTTTTCTTAAAGTATCTTCCTCACTGGGTTCTGATTACTTGTTATAAAGCACAGCTCTTTGGTCAATCATTTCTTCCAAACTCTTGCTGAGTAAATTTCAATCTCATCACTTTCAGTTGAAGATTCCCACGTAAGATGCCTGAATTTGTAATTGTATCTCTGACTCTCCCTCATATCCCACATATCTGGCAAATGTATCTCATCGTATGTCATACCTCCTATCCAAGCTCTCTGCTTTTGCATCTATTGCTTAACTTTCCGAGACCCAGCTTTATTTAACTGCCATGTCTAAATTTTTCCAACCCTTCAAGATGCATTGTATCACCTTGTTCTATTTTCTATGGATTATTGCTTTCTGAAATTCACTTGTCTGCATATTTTCCTACGTGGTTATAAGTAATTCTCTTTTTCCTCTCTCCTCTCTTGCCCCAATCAGACTCTAAGCTACCCAAAAGCAAAAACTAAGTGGATAGTGAGCATTCAACAAATATGTTTTGTATTAATAGACAAATGAAAGAATGAGTTACAGTATTTGCCACACCCTTTCTTGGCCTTTCAGATGTAATTGTCTGAATTTTCAAACAACATTTTCTGGTGCTTGCCTTTTGGAGCTCAGCTCTGAGTCCTCAAGGTTTTGTGTCTTTTTCATCTTACCAATTTCCGCTTTCAAGGGCAATTAAAGACCACACCCAAAAGCCAATAGTACAAATCATCTCCCTGTAACCAAAAAATGTGATGAAGGGAATTTTGCTTGACCATGGTTTTTTTCTACTTATATCTTTTCAGTATTGGTGTTTTTAGAAAAACTATTTTGTTTTACTTTTTGAGTTAGCCCGTTAGCTCAAAAACTCATTTTCTTTGGCACCTAGATGAAAGTAAATTAAAGAACAAAGACATAACGGAAAGTATTCAGATCCTGCTGTTTCTCATTTGCTGTGTTAATCAAGGCTGTGGGATGAAGTTTCTGCTTCTATTAGCCTATGTTTCCATTTTCTCTTTCTCTCTTGTATTCATTTCTGAACCTTTGATACTTTTCCAGGATAAAAATTAATCTTATTCAGGCATAAAACACTTGTGTTAATTTGTAGCACAGTAAAAGAGTCACTGTAAAAACAGAGATTAGCCTGTTTTATTAATTTTTCTTGAATAAAAAAATACATGGTAATTTTTAGTAAATTTGCCATGTATACACAGAGAACTATACTAGATAGTCTAATGCTACCATGCCAAATTAGCAGTGCTGATAATAAGCCATTCCACAGTGCTCTGATGATTGATTTCCAAATGAAGCAAGCATGAGTTAATGTTGTAGGGTTCAGAGGAAAAAGAATTCTGACCTGTATTATCCTGAAGGAGATAGATACCTCTGCCCTCACAAATCTCTTTAATTTACCTACATTTTTAGCACGTTTCAAAACGATTACTTTATGAGCTCCTTTTCTTATTGTTCACTTTCCCATAGCTTTTAACTCATTGCTAAATTTTATATCAGTGTTAAGCAAAATTCTCTTATTGAAATTAATAAGAGAAGTGCTACAATGACTTAGCAGACATAGGTGGAGAATTTCCCTCAGCAAAGGTAGGGCTACTGTCACTCAGTTTTGCTGAAGGTGATTTTAGCAATCACTATTCATGAGATTGCCATGGGATATACTTTTTCCCCCCCAGAAAGGTTCTTATTGGTGTCTTAATTTATGTGGGCATTTCAAAATATTGATCATTGCCTAGTGGCAATAGATATATGGATGCCGAAATCAGAATTAAATTATTGATTAGTTAAAATTTTGTGCTGGGCATGCCTATCTGCCTAATTAAATAGAAATCAAATACTCTTAAGTGAGACACTCAGATTTGCCTATGAATATAATAAAAAGCTAAGATATTTGCTTGTGAACAAGAAAGGCAATATATTTAGCAAGCCTTAGCCATTGGTCAGCCTCCTGCACTGAAACATCCGTGTCATTTGATGTACCCAGCTGAGTTGCTGTTGTTCGAGCCCCACCTTCTACCTCTGCTGAGAACTGCTTTAGCCCTTCCCAGTGTACCTGAATGACGAGGTTGTTGCACCTGTGAGATAATCATTGCCCAACCCACTGCAGCCCACGGGACACTCGGTGCAGCAGTCGCTCCAACTCATCATCTCCTGGTGGGCTCCCTCCTCGGGGCTTCTCTTGCTTCTCTTCAGTGCAAGCATGTTATTTAATCAAATGAAGACTAACTCAGCAAACAGCATAAAATTCATCTGCACTTTCTTCCAAGGAACACTGAATATAAACTCCCTGATCTCCAGGTTTCTATTTGAAACATGAAGTGAGTGTAAGAAGGTCAAACTTCATGGGCACTAAAGCTGCTCTGCAGAGGAAGAGTGTACCAAACTGACAGAAAGACCCATGGGTCAAAATCTCAACAAATAATAAAACTATTTTTTCTATTTTTAATTTCTGAGAGAAGAGTAATTTCCTTTACTATTAGTGATATAAAAATTTCCTTTTAGGTGCCATGAAAATTCTCAACATACAAAAGATGTGCACAGATTGAGATGCATTAGCACTTTAGGGCCAGGACAATTTCATTGTAAAATGGATTTTTACATGTACACACATAAACAATAAAATATTTCATGTTTGCAGCAATTTTAGTGCTTTTACAATAATTGCAGTACCTACAATAGTCCGATTATGGTGAATGTTAACCCACTTTGAATCACTGAAAGTCAATTTGTAGCAATGGATCAATAGTTTATGTGATAGTCTGAGTATTAAATATCAGGAATAGCTCTTTCATCTTCCATTATAACCTTCTTCTAGTTGGAGCAACTGTATTCCTTATGCTGCTTCAGAACAATGGTTCTGGTTGCAAATCAGTTTCTACCCATTGCACTCAATAGGAAATTGGAAGGAGGATTTGAGGGGAGGCCACTGTCCCATATTTCCAGGCCAGTGGTTATTCAATGTGGTACAACATCATCTGGGAACTTGTTAGAAGTGCAAATTCTTGATCCCACTCTGACCTACTGAATCAGAAATGGTCCAGCAATTGCTGGGTTTGCCCAGCAATCTATGTTCGAATAAGCACTCAGTATAATCCTGATGCACGCACAAGTTGAAAGATCACTGCTAGGATTTGCAGTTGAACGACAAGAAGCAGGACATGAGCCTCCCTATACAATATTACATCCTGCAACTTCCCTGGGAAGTGAGAAGTGGTAGTAGAAGTAGTAGAATTCAAAATGGGTATCATTCTCTAGTTCTGGAGGTGAGATGCAATTATATCTCCTTTTCTGCACTGGTGTCTTATGTTCCTGACATTCTGTAAACACCCTCAAAGGTAGGAGCTGCCTAGAAATTGCCTGTATCTTTCCGGAAGTAATTTGAGCAGGAAGAGTATGGGCCTTGCTTCATTAGTTCATCCTGTAATTTCATGAGCTTCTAACTATATTAAATACTTTTTGCCTAATGTAAAATGGAATCTGTACACTGAACATTTGCTGTGGCAGTTTTAAAATATGGCCCCCAAATTTTTTGAACTGCTTACTGTTGAAAAGTGGAATCTATGTACTCTCCTCTGGAATCTGGGTTTCATGATTGTGTGACAAATAGAATAGAGAAGTTATACAGTTCAAGTTTTACTTGTGACACTAGCTCTTGGAACTCAAATACTAGTCTGTAAGGAAGCCAGACAACAACTAGCATTGCCCTATCAAAATGTAAGTCAGCCATCTTGGAAGCTGATTTTCCAGCTCCAGGTCATGACACATAGAATTAAACTTCTTTACTGAGCTCTGCCTAAAAAAAAAATGCTGGCTTAAAAAGCATACTATTTCCTGATTTCACAATAACATCACTAATGAGTGATTAGGTACCCAGTCCTATTTTCTCTCAATCCTAAGCAATATTCAAGCCTACAGAACCCAGTGAAATAGAGACTTTGTCCTTACTGAAACTGTAGACTTTTTTTGTGTGACCAGTTAAATTAGACAATCATGATTATAATAATTACAACAAATTCTTTATAAAGAATTACTGTTTCACAGGGCCAGGGATTTAGCTCAGTGGTTCTACCACCTGCCTTGCAAGCCCAAGGTCCCGAGTTCAATTCCTGGTACCAAAAAAAAAGAATTACTGTTTTAGATATTTCACTCATACACATATACATACATGTATATATATATTTGAAAGACTTCAATGTGAATAGAGTAGAGCTTCATTTTAAAAAAAATATAGAATACTGTGTAAGCTCAGAATGTATAAGTGAATGACCAGCTCAATGTTTGACCTGAATTATCAATTTTGATTATAAGCATGAGCAAATTTCCTGGATAATTTCCAATTTTTGACCATGAAGGCATAAAAAATAGGTCACTTTTTATTAACAGCTCATTTTTCTGAATTTCAACAACCTTTTCCTTTGAAACTTTTTATTTAATTCATATCTATATTCAGAGTCAAGAATTTAATATAATAATAATTTTGAATTTCACATTTCTGAAATAAAAAAAAATTGTACAACCATAGAACTTAGAATGACCTTTGAGGAGATCTATTGCAATATTCATTTTTAGAAATAAAGAAAGTGGAGCCCAGGGGAGTGAAGTGACTTTTTGTAGGTCGTTGCTAAGTTATGCAGACAGGGGTCCAGGACTCCTGTTTTCTCACTGCTTCCTTCACTCCAAACGTATGCTGTTCTCTTGTCTAACTAGTGTCCCCAGCAATGGCTATCACAGTGTGGAGCCTCTAATATTTATTGAATAATGAACAGTGTCAGCATGGACTGTCTTTGTTTCTATGATAAGCCACTTGAAGGCAGGGATTACCCACTATTTACTTTGTATTTTTTGCAATGCCTAAAACAGATTTTAAGCTTAAATCAAACACCCCAACAGACTGGATGAATTTGGATTGGTTTGGAAAAGAGGATGACAGCATCCAACATGTGGTGTACAATGGTAAGCAGGATCCTCTGTTCCTTCTGTCAAGGAATTTGCATTTTAATGTTTGCTCTCTTCACACATACTTCCGGTTGTCACCAAATAGTAATGACTAAGACTGCTTTGTCTGCATCCTAAGTTTTTTCATATACATGCTTTTATTTGATTCTGTTATAAACACATGAAAGTTTATATGTGTTTTAGAGAGGTTAATGGATTTGTTCAAAGCTGTACAGGCAATACTTGTAAAGCCAGGTATTGGAACCTGGGCTTCATGTTCCAGAACTCTCAGTTGTTTTAATTCTTATCTGAACCAAGGGATCACCTTGAAGATCACCCACTAGGACAATGAATGAAGAAACAAGAAGTAATTTTAAAAAATATAATTTACCAAACATATTCTGTAATCTTAAAATAAACTTTAATGTTACTAATTTGTTCACAGAAAATTCCCATTTAAGGCAATTCCAAAAGAAAGAAAAAAGTTGTAGAAGTGATACTTTTTCTCCCTGTTTATATAATAAATACTGCTCTTTGTTCTTAAATATCCTTAAGTGCCCTGACATTTCAAACTATGTCATCATTCAGTATAGATATTCAGTTCAATTTGAAACAGGAGATAATATTTTATGTGAGCATTATTTGTGAGCCAGCTATTGTTTTAACAAAATAAAATGTGAGAATACTGGTTCACAGTTTGTGTTGCAGGAATATTGCTTTCATTTCTTCCAGAGAATAAATAGGTACACATCCATGTTTCATCTACTATGCCATTATTACTTTACTTGCAGTAGATAATAAAACCCAAGGAGACATCTCTTTTGTTCTCAGTGTGACTCTCTTCAAAAGAGAGAACATATCTGTTGGCCAGTCTGATATTCCAATAGAGAAGGGCCATCATTAAAATCTTGCATACTATCAAGTGGGAAAGCAGACTTATATTGTAATTACTTTCCTATTAGCTGCTGCCCATTGCTCCTGACAGGTATAAATTAGATCTCGCTAGGTTGCCTACAGATTAATGAGTTCCAAAATTGGCATTCAATTGTTTGGGAGTGAAAGGCAGAAAAGGGAGGTAGATGCAAAATCTTTATACACCTGTGATTAGAGGATATTTTCTTTCATTTCATATTTTCCTTCTCTTCTTGGTATCGCTTGGGTGATAACTGACACTTCTATCTGAGGATTCCTTTCTGCACAGCAGAAACTTGCAGCTGAGGCGAGGCCAGAATTAATAATTTGCGTGAGCAAACACACAGCTGCTGTTTGTGGAGAGAGATTCTATTAACGAACAGTGAATTCTCATAATTAGCAGAGCAGTTTCTGCAGCTGCCCGCCTGACCCCCAGACTACACAAATTGTGGGTGGTGTTCGGCCTCGAAATCCATCTTACCTAATTACTATAAGCATGTTCCTCTAGTCCTAATGACTGCAAAAAAATAGACATTTCTTACACATTCAAATGCTGTTCTTATTAGATTTTCCTTTGTACCAAAATTTATATTTGTCTATTAGCATTTCTAAGAGTGTACAGGTGTAGTTACAAATCAGGGGCTGAGAAGTATAATTCATGTCCCTGCAAGTGTGCACTGGCAAATGTCTGCTCTACATTGAGGAGCAAGATCCAGACTCTCTGAAAGTATTATTTCTCAAATAGCATTTGGAGAACACACCAAGGGTCAGTAGTCACCCAAGCCCTGCTTCTCTTGTATCTTTAGGTCCTTTTTTGCTCAGCTGCCACCTTTTGTCTCTTCTCCTACCCAACTATCCCAAACTCTATTCAATTAAAAGAGAAGAAATTGTGTATGTCACAGTAAGCCCTAACCTCTTGGGAGCCAGTTTCCATTTGTCATTCTGTCACCCGGAAATCAAACCAACTGTTTGACATTGATTTACTTGTCGAGGATGTGGCTTCACATCCCATTCTCAATACTGCCCACCCACATGGTACCAGTTTACAAGACATGTTCAGTCTTAGCTTGTCTTTGAAAATGCAAGCTTCGAACAAAATCTCCATGTTGCCTGGACCATTGCTGTCCTTTAGTCCATGATAACTAGGCACTAGATTTATGTTTGCTGATGCAACAGGAGAATGTACCTTAATCTTAGATTCATTTCAGCTGCAATAGTTCTCACAGAACCTTAAGAAGTGTCGAAATGCTTATTTTGAAATCAGGTTATTGCTCCCAGGCAGTATAATCTACAAATTAGATACATCCTCCAGTCTGCCCTTAGAGAATGTGGCATATGTATTTCTCTTCATGAACATTACCACTTAGGTCTGAGATGTAGTTAATGGGAGTACCACTGAAAATATAACATCTCTTTAGTCATGTACCAGACCATTCACTGTTGGTTTAGTTGTCCTTTCTGTCATTTCTTTTCTGCTGCTTGTCTTTATTAAGTGCCTACTGTCTGCCAAATTCTGTCCTAGATCCTAGCGATACATCACTAAACAGAATCAGTATACTCCCTCACTCATGGTTATTGTAGGAGGAAGACAATCCATATTAGCTACTATTACTATAATCATTGTAAAGCAAAAATGAAAAAACAAAAAAACTCAAACAAGAAGCCCACAAAAAGCAAACAATCAACAAAGCAAGCTTCTATGAGATGCCAAGGTTGAACCTTTCCTTCTAGCTGACATTAAATCAGAGCTTTGAAGATCGTCTCTTGAAGGTGGTTGAGCTGACCAGGAGGAGAGTAACATATTTTCCCAGAATTGGGAGCAGCTTACTCAAGGCTTTGAGATAAGACATGCTTGGTGTATTCTAGGAACTAAGTGAAGGGCTGTGTGGTAAGGGATCCAACAGCATAGATTAGCATAGCTGAAAGATTAAATGCTCCAAAGGGTAAGTATGAGGAATGCTTTTAAATATCCTTTTAAGAAAAGAAGTCACAATGCTCTGGTTATTATAAATGATATTAGAATCTTTGGGTTAAAGATGAGAGACAGCAGAATCCTACAAAATGGTAACCTGAGAAAAACTGATGTGATGTGTTGAAGCAGGCAGTCAAGTTTTCCTTTCTACCCTTCTTCATCAAGCTCCAAGCCTATCTGTCATAATGGCAGCGCCATCAAAAGAAAGTTTGTATAATGAGGTTGAGCTGAAAACCTCATCACAACTTCAAAAAGAGGGAGCAGAAGGAACTGTGGACATTTGACCTGAACTCTAGGGTTTAAATGATAAAACATCCCTTGCCCCAGTCCCCACCCCAAGTCATAGCTAAACACTAACACTTGAGCTTGAATTTTTATAGTGACATTGGCTTAAGTAGGCCTAAATGAATGTAAAAGGAGTTACCTCATACATTTCAGCTAAGGCAAAAGAGATTCATATTTCACACGGAAGAACCAAAAACACGGGAGTATTGGCTATCAACTACTCAGGCTACAGACAATGTGGGGCTAACAAATGCTGATACATAACTACTTTGGGAGGCAAAGGCCATGGTACTGGATCTACTTAATGCATATTTCTCCTAACCTTAGGAGTATCTGGGGCACCAGATGAGGGTAATTCCTATGGCTTCATGAGCAGAATGCAGTACATTGTTAAACAGGCTAAAGCCATTCAGCCAAGGTAATTAATTAAGCATTAAATGTATAGGCAGTATCATGTAGTTTTAAAGTATATGAACATTCCAAAGTCATCAATTCATATTTGGTCTGAAGCTAAGATTAGCTCTTTAAAGCAGAATTTAATTAACTTTTCAGTAAATAGTGTTAAGATAAGGGAAATTAGTCCCAAGACTTCTTCTGTTGCAGGTAATCTGGGATCTAAGTTGCATCACGGTCAGTCTCCTGTCTGCCAAAAGGTCTACATATGAAAAGGGCGAATGACACCAATCAGGGCTATGACTGAATCCCAAGACATATAAAGGGGAAACAGTTTAAAAGAGTTTTTAAATTTTTTAAATTGCAAACTTTTGTACATAGAATTTATGGGTAGTTCCCAAAGTTCCAGGGATGAGTCTTAAAGTGTGGGTCCTGCCCTTGCATTGAAATCACTTGAAAGGCACATGGTTAAAGATGCAGATGTAGTGGCTCATGTTCACTGTCTGAACCACACTCTAAGAGAAGCGGGGCACAAATTCCCAGGTCCAGGAATCCCAAGGGAATTTAGTCTCACTAAAGTTCAAGGATACTGCTTAAATCTACGAGACTGTGTTCATAAGGTTTATTCCAGGCTATAGAGGAAATTCAATCTCAAATTTAAGAGCTACTTTATATGGTATAGAGACTTTAAAATTTTTATTTTAAAGAATATATTTCAGTCCATAACTTTCCAAATTCAAACTAAATTTACCTAAACTCATCTTGTGTGGGTGGTTGATAGTTTAGATAAAAATCATCGAGCTACTCAGAAAGGATTATTTGGACTTTACAGTGTGAAGCACGATATGAGGTGCTGACTGTGCCTTGTACAAAAGTCTTGTACCAAGTGATCCTTAGCAAGTACCAGTTAAACTGAAATTAATGTTCAGATCTGTGATTCCTTAACATTCAAATTAGAAACTCCAAGTTTTGTTGCTTCCCTTATTTTGGGATGGCAGTGGGGGAGCTTCCTTCTGGGTGCTGGGACTGGCTGAACTTCTCTGCCCTGGGAGCCTGGGATGGAGGCAGGGAGCTTCCTTCCAGGTGCTGGGACTGGCTGAGCTTCTCTGCCCTAGGAGCCTGGGATGGAGGCAGGGAGCTTCCTTCCGGGTGCTGGGACTGGCTAAGCTTCTCTGCTTCCCTTATTTTGGGTTTCTGGAATCTTAACTATTATATGCCTACATGTAGATTTGTTTTGATTAAGGCTAGTTGGAATCCTATATGCCTCACTTATCTGTATGTCAAGTTCTTTTCCCCTGCTTGAGAAGTGTTCTGCCATCACTTCTGTGAACAGTTTTTTTATGTTGTCTGCACTCTCTCCTGTTTCTTCATTGACTCCAATAAATCTTATGTCATTTTTCTTTGCATCATCTAGAAGCTGCTGGATTGATGTCTCATGTTCCCTTACAATTTTGAAGCAGTTTTTCTTTTCCTGGTCACTAATTGCAATCTTATCTTCAATATCTGAAATTCTGTCCTCAGATTGGCTTATTCTGCTGTGTAAACTTTCTTTATTTAAAATTTTTTTTTCTTAAATTATTTATTGGTACATTTTAGGTATATAATACATTTACATTTATCTTTGGGTGCTTGTACCTGTACATGATGTGTCTTGGTTCTCATTTTTTCCCCATTACCTGTGTGCCCTTCACCCCTAAACCCTTCCCTATTTACATACTTCATTTTCACTTTTTTTTCTTTTCTCATAATTTTTCCTTTCCATTCTTTCCTTTCCTCTTCCCCTCCCACCACACGTACCCTTTTGGACCTTTTCCTATTTCAAAGTATCAATTATTAGTTATTAATCCTTTTAGTCCTTATTTACACTCTGAGTTTCTCACACTAGAGAAACTATTTGGTATTTAAACATGTGTGTTTTATTTATTTCACTTAAGAGTATCGCCACAATATGCATCCATTCAGCTATAAATGACTCTAGTTTCTCGTTCTTTATGGCCGAGTAGTACTCCATTTTATAAAAAAACTACATCTTCTTTATCCAGTTTCCAGTTGATGGGCACTTGGGCTGTTTCCAAGCTTTATCTATTACAAACTGTGCTGCAATAAGCATGGGTACACATATATCTCTGTGGTATGATTCTTTTAATTCTTTTGGAAAAATACCAGGCAGGGAAGTAGCTGGGTCAAATGGGACCTCTAGCCCTAGTTCTCTGAGGTATCTCCACACTGATTTCCATAGTGGTTGCACCAGTCTGCACTCCCACCAAAAATGGAGAAGGGTTCCTTTCTCTCCACACCCCTGCCAGCATTTGTTACTGGTTGATTTCTTGATAGCAGCCACACTTTCTGGGGTGAGGTGGAGTCTCAGTGTTGTTTTTATTTGCATCTCTTGAATGACCAGTGATGTTGAACTTTTTTTCATATGTTTATTTGCTGCTTTTACTTCTTTGTCTGAGAAATGTTTATTCATTTCAGATGCCCATTTTTGAATTGGATCTTTGAATTTGGGGGGTCTGATTTTTTTCAGTTCTTTATATATTCTAGATAGTAGCCCTTTGTCTGAGTTACAGCTGCTAAAATTTTTTTCCCACATTGTAGGTTGTCTCTTAGCTCTGTTGGTGGTTTCTCTTGCAGTGCAGAAGCTTTTTAATAAGATGAAATCCCAGTTGTTGATTCTTTCTGCTAGTTCCCGTGATACTGAGGTTTTGTTCCTAAAGTCTTTTCCATGCCAATATCTTCAAGAGTTCTACCTAACTTATCTTCCAGAAAGCTTAGTGTTTCTGTCTTAATATTTAGATCTTTAATCCACTTAGAACTTAGTTTAGTGCATGGTGATAGATATGGGTCTAGTTTTAATCTCTGACAGGTTGAAATGCAGTTTTTCCAACACCATTTTTAAATAAGCTATATTTCCTCCAATGAGGGTGGTTGGCTCCTTTGTCAAAGATGAGGTGGCTGAGTATGTCTGAAGTTGTTTTTGCATCTTCTAATCTATTCCACTGATCCTTGGGTCTGTTTCTTTGCCAGTACCATGCTGTTTTTATCATAGTAGCTTTGTAGTATAGCTTCAAGTTGGGTATTGTGATACCCCTAGCCATGTCTCTGTTGCCCAGAATTGCTTTTGGTATTCTAGGTCTCTTCTGGTTCCAAATGAATTTTTGGATGGTTTTCTCTAGCACTGTGGAGTATATTTTTGGAATTTCAACTGGCATTGCATTAAATCTATATAGTACTTTTGGAAGTAAGGCCATTTTTACTATATTGATTCTTCCTACCCAGAAACAAGGGATGTCTTTCTATTTTCTTATATCATCCTTGATCTCCTTTTTCAGGGTGCTGTAGTTTTCAGCATAGAGGTCTTTTGCTTCCTTTGTTAGATTGATTCCTAGATATTTCATTTTTTTGGATGCTATTGTAAAAGGAATTGTTTCCCTAATTAATTTCTCTCTCAATGGGGCTGCTAGTTGTGTATAAGAAGGCTACTGTTTTTTGAGTGTTGACCTTATATCCAGCTACTCTACTGAATCTGTCAATTAAGTCTAGAAGTCTCTTGGTAGAGTTTTGTGGGTCTTCTATGTAAAGTATCATATCATCAGCAAATAATGAGAGTTTCACTTCTTCCTTTCCTATCTTTATTCCTTTTATTTCTTTCTCTTTTCTAATTGCTGTGGCTAATGTTTCCAGAACTATATTGATCAGGAGTGGTTATAGTGGGCATCCTTGTCTTGTTCCTGATTTTAGCATGAAAGTTTTCAGTTTTTGACCATTTAGTATGATGTTGGCTGTTAGTTTTTCATAGATAGCCTTAATCAGGTTAAGATAAAGACATTTTATTCCAATTTTCTGTAGGGTTTTTTTTTTTTTGTCATGAATGGGTGTTGGATTTTGTCAAATGCCTTTTCTGCATCTATTGAGATGATCATATGGTTTTTGTCCTTGACTCTGTTAATATAGTGTATTACATTTATTGATGTATGAATGTTGAACCATCCTTGCATCCCTGGGATAAATCTGACTTGGTCAGGGTGTATGATCTTCTTGATAACCCTCTGTATTCTGTTTGCCAGTATCTTGTTGAGAATTTTTGCATCTATGTTCATTAGGGAGATTGGCCTATAGTTTTCTTTTTGGGTTGGGTCTTTCCCTGGTTTTGGAATCAAAGTAGCACTTGCTTCCAGGAATGAATTTGGAAGCCTTGCTTCCCTTTCAATTTCCTTGATGAGTTTAAAGAGCAATGACTTTAGTTCTTCTTTAAATGTCTTGTAGAATTCAGTAGTGAAGCTATCAGGACCTGAGCTTTTCTTTGTTGGTAAATTTTTTATTACATTTTCAATTTCACTCATTGTAATTGAGGTGTTTAGAATTTCTATATCTTCTTCATTTAACTTTGGCAAATCATATATATCTAGAAATCTGTCCATTTCTTCTGTGTTTTCCATTTTATTAGAATACAGGTACTTGAAGTAGGTATTGTTGATACTCTGGATTTCTACTGGTTCTGTTGTGACTTCCCCTTTTTCGTTGTTAATTGAATGGATTTGAGTCTTTTTTCTTTCCTTTTTTTGATAAGTTTGGCTAAAGGTTTATTGATTTTATTTATTCTTTCAAAAAAGCAACTCTTTGATTCATTAATTTTTTGTATCATTCTCTTAGTCTCCATTACATTGATTCCTGCTCTGATCTTTATAATTTCCTCTCTTCTATGGGCTTTGGGTTTGTTATTCTCTTCTTTTTCTAGGAGTTTGAGGTTCTGCATTACATTATTTATCTGAATTCTTTCTGTTTTCCTAATATGGGCATTCACTGCTATGAATTTCCCACATAGAACTGCTTTCATTGTGTCCCATAGATTCCTAAGTGTTGTACTGGCATCATCATTTACTTGTAGAAACTGTCTAATTTCTTCTTTAATTTCCTCTGTTACCCATTGGTTGTTCAGGAGAGTGTTATTCAATTTCCAGGTGTTTGTGGGAGTTTTGCGGTTTCTCATGTTATTGATCTCCAATTTTATTGCACTATGGTCTGATAATATACAGGGGGTAATTTCAATTCTTTTACATTGACTTAGACATGTACTGTGAGCTAGCATGTGATCTATTTTGGAGAATGACCTGTGTGCAGCTGAAAAGAATGTGTATTCTGATTTTGTGGGGTGGAACACTCTGTAAATATCTATTAAGTCCATTTGTTCAATAACTTGGTTCAGTTCTAGAATTTTGTTGTTAATTTTTTGTCTAGATGATCTGTCTATTTGTGATAGTGGGGTATTGAGGTCCCCCACTACAACTGTATTAGTGCTTATTTGGTTTTTCATGTCCATTAATATTTGCTTTGTATAGTTGGGGGCATTTGTATTTGGTGCATATATATTTAGGATTGTCATCTCTTCCTCTTGGATTGTTCCCTTCACAAGTATGTAATGACCATCTTTGTCTCTCAATTAGTTTTGGTTTGAAATATACTTTGTCTGCAAATAAGATTGCTACCTCTCCTTTCTTCTGGGTTCCTGTTGCATGGAGAGCCATTTTCCATCCTTTTACTTTCAGTCTATGAATTTATTTTTGAGTTAGGTGTGTTGCTTGTATACAGCATATTGCTGGATTTTGCTTCTTAATCCATTCTGACAGTCTACTTCTTTTGATTGGTGAATTGAGGCCATTAACATTAATAGTTGTATTTGAGAGATATTGACTCATCCTTGTCATGATGTTTTGCTGTTGTTGGCTCTTATTTCTTTTTCCCCCTTTCCCTTTAGTTTCTTACCTTGTCTGGTGGCTTCCCTCTGTTGAGTCTCATGGAGTTGTGACCTTCTTCACCTTTTTCTAGGATATTGCTTAGAATTGCTTGGAGTGCTGGTTTAGTGTTCATGAAATTTCTTAGGTGTTCCTTGTCATGGAAGTATCTAATTTCCATCAATTTTGAAAGATAATTTCACAGGATACAACAGTCTAGGTTGGAAGTTATTTTCTTTTGGGGCTTGAAATACTTCACTCCAGGCTCTCCTTGATTTGAAGGTTTTTGTTGAGAAGTCTGCCATGATTCTGATGGGCTTTCCTTTATAGGTGATTTGTTTCTTTTCTCTAACTGCCTGTAGGATTTTGTTCTTCTGTTGGGTTTCTGGGATCTTGACTATTACATGTTTAGGTGTAGATTTATTTTGATCATGGCTGGGTGGAGTTCTGTATGACTCGCTTATCTGTATGTCCAATTCTCTTCCTCTGTCTGGGAAGTTTTCTACTATTACTTCTGTGAAGAGTTTTTTTATGTCAATTGTACTTTCTCCTGTTTTTTCATGGACTCCTATCAGTCTTATGTTATTCTTCTTTGCATCATCTAGCAGCTGTTGAATTGATTTCTCATGGTCCCTTACTGTTTTTAAGAAATCTCTGTTTTCATGGTCCTCAACTGCAATCCTGTCTTCTATATCTGATATTCTATCTTCAGATTCTCTTAATCTGCTCTCCATGCTTTCAGTGGAGTTTTTAATCTCCTGAATATCTGTTTGAATCTGTTTCATGGATTCCATTTCTTTCTTGTGTTGTGCGTTCATAGTTTCCATTTCTTTCTTATGCTGGGCATTCCTGGCTTCCAGCATGTTTCTGAGCTCATCTATTTTTTATCAGTTTCAGTTCTAGAGCCTCTAATCATGTCTTTCACTCTGCTCACCATCTCTGTAGTTATCTGGGAGATTATTTCTGCTTTTAATTTTTCTAGAGCCTCATTCATCTGTTTTGTTACTTCCTGTGCTATCAGTTCAGGGTGTCCAGACGGTTGATTATCAGACTTTTGCATCTCATTTCTCCCAGAAATTGCCTTTTGTGGGGTGGAAGTCTGGGTTTGTGACTTGCTTAAATGCCTTCTCATTTTTGTTTTTGGTACTGTCCCTGGTTACCTTCCTGGGTTGATATTATGAAGTAGTTTACTGTAAATATCTTTATTGATCTATTTAAAACCCTTATGGAATTATTGCTTCTCAGAGGTGTCTACCAGATATAGCTGGTCTTTAGGTTTTGAGTCTCTAGTGACTCTGAGGCTATCTCATTTTCATTAAACCAGGAAGGAAAACTGTTTAGATGAATCATGACACCTTAGCCCAAGTCATATAATCAGCAACACCATAGCATCAAATACCTCTTAAAGAATGACAATTTGTGTAGTTATTAATCTATCATCTTTAAAAAAAAAAAAAGGGTCACCTTCAAAGTGTGTCTCTGCTGTCACAATAGACAACGTGGGTAGCAGTGTGCAGTTCTAAGTCAATGAGTCTCAGTAAGCCCGTCCCAGACCCGTGAGATTCAGGCAGATTTCTGGTTGAAAGTCCCAAGTTGAGCTCTGTGTCCTCCTGCAGGGTTGCACTCTGCAAGTTTCTATGGCAGGTTTCAGCTGCTTTTCCCCTGAAGAAAGTCCAGTTTCCTATGGGAGCTGATAATCCCTCCAACTTACCAATCATGAAGGTCTGGTGTGCCTTTATTCCAGAAATTCCCTTCACTTTTCCAGTGGACTTGTTTTCATCAGGGAGCCTGAGAAAGGCACTCTCTCTGTTGTTAACCTCTGGAGCTCAGGACAATGGCTTTTGTCCCCCTGTGCCTCTGCCGTGTGTAAACAAGTAGCTGCATAGCCAAAAGGCCAGAGGCCGGGGGGAGGGGAGTGTGTTGTTAGAGGCACCCCTGCAGCCAAGCCATCAGCTGGTGGGCCTGCCTGGGGGGAGGTCCTCCTCTGCTGCATGAACTTTCAATGGAGTTTTTAATCTCCTAGAAATCTGTTTGCATCTGTTTTATGGATTTCGTTTGTTTCCTCTGTTGGGATTCCATGATGTTCCTCAGCTCCTCTATTTTTTTTATCTGTGTCTTCTCTAGATTTATTAATCATGTCTTGCACTATGGGCACAATCTCTGCTATTATCTGAGAAATTATTTCTGATTTCATTTTTTCCAGGTCCTCTTTCATTGCCAGTTCAGGGAGTCCAGGTGGTTTGAGTATCATATTGTTCCATCTAATTTCCCTTTGGGGTTGCTTTAGGTGATCTGGAAGTCTGGTTTTGAAATTTGTTTATGTTTCTTCTCATTTCAAAGGGGGGAACTGTATGCTGCTGGAGCCCTTGAGGCTCACCTCCTCGACACTGAGGGTGGCTCTGTTCCTCAGTGCTGGGGGAGCTGGTCGCTTCCCTTATTTTGTAACTTAGATGCATTCCCACAAACTGACAAGGAAGTGCTTTCCCACAAACTGAGTATGTTCTTGGTCAACTCATTCATCCAGTCCTGAGCCTGAATTTCTAATTAAATATGGTGATAAATAGATCATGTGCTGACAGCAAGAAATAAAATAATTTTGCAAATGCATAGGGCTGAACACATATAAAAACATTTAATATAAAGTTAATGAACTCTAAACATATTTGGTAGTTGATTCTATTATAATAAATGCCAGCTTGATTTGATTAGGATCAGAGATATTTAAGTGTTGTTACTACTTTCCTCAGTGTACTAACTGGTATGAACTTCTGGAAGACAGTTTAAGATTCCTGTATCTAAAACTGAGGTAGAGAGTTAACTTCTCAAGGATGCTTCTATATATTATTCCTTAACTATTAAGGGGAAAAAGAGGAAAATTTGCTGGATACTATAAGCATTCTTCCTAAGAAATGTGTGTGTACATTTCAGATGGCTCATAAGGATTCCCTTGAAGTCCTGCAGAGAGCCTAGGTGAAGACATTTATATTTAAATGTAACTATACTTCTTGAATGTTTTTATTCATCAAGCCATTCATTCATTCATTCATTCAGCCAATATTTAGCAAAACCTTCTTAGTACAGGGAATATCAAATTCTTAAAAGACAGTAAGACATGGTCCCATGTTCCAGGAGTTTACAGTTTATTTGTGAGGAAAGGAAAAAGTACAGAGAAAAGGTAGGAGGAGCATGAGATCTGATAAACAAAGGAAGCTTCTATAGAGGCAAATCTATAGGGGATGTTTTGATGGATAAGAAGAAATTGATCACCCCACTGCAGACAGGCAGGTCTGCCCACACCCTGCTGAGGTCTCGAGTGGCACAGAACACACTGAATCAGCCCGCTGCAGACAGGCAGGTCTGTGCATGCACTACCAAGGTCCCGGGTCATGTGGAAGATGCTGAATCACCCCGCTGCAGACAGGCAGCCACCTGGTTCCACACTACAAAGACCCAGAGGACACTAGAGCACCAGACCAAGGTACTGAGTCCCTCTGGTCCTGGCCCAGAGGTAGGGGCTTCTGAGCCGCCATCCCACTGCTCTTGGTCCAGAGGAAGGGGCTTCCTGGTCACCATTCCTCCTGCTGCTTCCAGCCCAGAGGAAAGGACTTTTGGGCCACCTTCTGTCCCACTGCTCCTGGCCCAGAGGAAGGGGCTTCTGAGCTGCCATCCCACTGCTCCTGGTACAGAGGAAGGGGCTTCCTGGCCACCATCCCTCCCGCTACTCCCAGCCCACAGGAAAGGGCTTTTGGGTCACCATCCCTACCGCTGCTCCTGGCCCCTGTCCCACCTCACCCAGCTCAGAGTAGGTAATCGTGCAGGTGCTAACAGCCCTCCGCCCCAGTCAAAATGAGAAAACAGGTAAATAAGTCTCAAAACAAGACTTCCAGATCACCTACAGCAACCCTAAAGGGAAAGGAGATGGAATGCTCTGATACTCAACCACCTGGACCCACTGAACTGGCAACAAAAGGGGATCTGGAAAAAATGAAATCAGAAATAATTTCTCAGATAACAGGAGAAATTGTGCCCCTAGTACAAGACATGATTAATAAATCTAGAGAGGAGCTCAGGAACATGATGGAATCCCAACAGAAGAAACAAATGGAATCCATAAAACAGATGCAAATAGATTTCCAGGACATGAAAAACTCCATTGAAAGTCTACAAAGCAGAATGAGCCAATGTGAGGACCAAATTTCAGATATAGAAGATAAGATTGCAATTAGTGACCAGGAAAAGAAAAATTGCTTCAAAATTATAAGGGAACATAAGAAATCAATCCAGCAGCTGTTAGATGATGCAAAGAAGAATAACATAAGACTGATTGGGCTCAATGAAGAAACAGGAGAGAGTGCAGATGACATAAAAAAACCTCTTCAGAGAAATAATGGCAGAAAACTTCCCAAGCAGGGGAAAAGAGCTTGACATACAGATAAGTGAGGCATATAGGGCTCCAAATAGCCTTGATCAAAAAATATCTGCACATAGGCATATAATTGTTAAGATTCCAGAAACACAACAGAAGAACAAAGTTCTCCAAGCAGTCAGAGAAAAGAAATGAATCACATACAAAGGAAAGCCCATCAGAATCACAGCAGACTTCTCAACACAAACCATCAAGGCAAGAAGAGCTTGGAGTGACATATTCCAAGCCCTAAAAGAAAACAGCCTCCAACCCAGATTGAAGTACCATGCAAAACTATCTTTCAAAATGGATGGAGAAATAAGATACTTTCATGACAAACAGCACCTTAGGAACTTGGTGAATACCAAACCAGCACTCCAAAGAATATTACACAATATCCTAGGAACAGATATTGAGGATCACAGCCCAAGGAAGCAAAGCAGAATGAACCCATCTGGCATGACAAGAAATTAAATGGAAAGGGGGAGAACCCAACAAAAAGAAAAAGTCATGGCAATGACAAGTCAATACGTTTCAGTTATAACCATCAATATTAAAAGTCTCAATTCACCAATCAAAAGAAATAGACTGGCAGAATGGGTCAAGAAGCAAAATCCAACAATATGCTGCATACAAGAAACACACTTAATTCAAAAGGAAACTCATAGACTGAAAGTTAAAGGGTGGAAAACAATACTCCATGAAACAGGAACCTCCCAAAAAGCAGGAATAGCTATCCTCTTTGCAGATCAAGTAGATTTCAAACCAACAGTGATAAAGAGAGATGAAGAAGGACACTACATCTTTCTAAAGGGAACAATCCAAGAGGAAGCGATGACAATCATAAATATCTATGCACCAAACACTATTGCACTCAACTATATAAAACAAATACTAATGGACATGAAAAGTCATATATGCACTAATATAATTGTAGTGGGGGACCTCAACACCCCACTGTCACAAATAGGTAGATCAACTAGACAAAAAATAAGTAATGAAATACTAGAACTCAATCGAACTCTTGAACAAATGAACTTAATAGATGTTTACAGAGTCTTCCACCCCACAAAATCAGAATACACATTCTTCTCAGCTGCACATGGGTCATTCTCAAAAATAGACCACATACTCACACATAGAACATGTTTAAGTAAGTGCAAAGGAATTGAAGTTATCCCCTGTATATTATCAGACCATAGTGAGATGAAATTGGAGATCCATAGCAAAAGAAACTGGAAAAATTTCATAAACACGTGGAAATTGAACAACACACTTCTGAATAACCAATGGGTCACAGAGGAAATTAAAGAAGAAATCAGACAGTTCCTTCAATTAAATGACAATGACAATACAACATATCGGAATCTATGGGACACAATGAAAGCAGTCTTACAAGGGAAATGCATAGCAGTGAATATGCATATTAGGAAAACAGAAGGAGCCCAATTAAACAACCTGGTGCTGAACCTCAAGCTTCTAGAAAACGAAGAGCAGAACAACCCCAGAGCTCATACAAGGGAGGAAATTATAAAGATCGGAGGAGAAATCAATGCAATGGAGACTAAGAAAAAGATACAAAAAATCAATGAAGCCAAGAGTTGATTCTTCAAAAGAATCAAAAAAATTGACAAGCCTTTGGCCAACCTGGTCAGAAAAAGGAAAGAAATGGCCCAAATCCATGCAATTAGGAATGAAAAGGGTGAAATGACAACAGACCCAGCAGAAATCCAGAGGATCATCAATACCTACTTCTAGAACCTATACACCAATAAGATGGACAACACAGAAGAAATGGACAGATTCCTAGATACATATGAAATACCAAAGTTGAACAAAGAAGACCTAAAATTTCTGAGCAACCCAATATCAACCAATGAAATTGAAAATGTAATTAAAAACTTATCAACTAAGCAAAACCCGGGCCCTGATGGCTTCACTGTTGAATTATACAAGACGTTTAGAGAGGAACTGCTGCCACTACAGTTTAAACTCTTCAATCAAATTGAAAGGGAAGCAATACTCCCAAATTCATTCCCAGAAGCAAGCATCACCTTGATCCCCAAAGGAGAGAAAGACCCAACTGAAAAAGAGAACTATAGGCCAATCTCACTAATGAACATAGAGGCAAAAATCCTTAATAAGATACTGACAAACACAATGCAGAAGATCATCAAGAAGATCATACACCCTGATCAAGTGGGATTCATCTCAGGGATGCAGGGATAGTTCAACATATGCAAATCAATCAATGTAATACACTATATCAATAGAGCCAAGGACAAAAACCATATGATTATCTCCATAGATGCAGAAAAAGCATTTGACAAAATCCAACATGCATTTGTGATAAAAACCCTACAACAAATTGGAATAGATGGTCTCTACCTCAAACTGATAGAAGCCATCTATGAAAAACCAACAGCCAATATCATACTAAATGGTCAAAAACTGAAATCCTTCACACTAAAATCAGGAACAAGACAAGGATGTCCACTATCACCACTCTTGCTCAATATAGTTCTGGAAACATTAGCCACGGCAATTAGACAAGTGAAAGAAATGAAAGGAATAAAGATAGGAAATGAAGAAGTCAAATTGTCATTATTTGCAGATGATATGATACTCTATATAGAAGACCCCAAGAACTCCACCAAAAGTCTTCTAGACCTAATAACCAAATTCAGTCAAGTAGCTGGTTACAAGGTCAACACACAAACATCAATAGCTTTCCTCTACACCAATGACAGACTCACTGAGAGAGAAATAGGGAAAATAATTCCTTTCACAATAGCATCCAAAAAACTGAAATACCTAGGAATCAACCTAACAAAAGAAATGAAAGACCTCTTCTCTGAAAACTATGGCACTCTGAAAAGAGAGATTGAAGATGATATCAGAAAATGGACAGACATCCCCTGCTCCTGGGTAGGAAGGATTAATAGAGTGAAAATGGCCATACTTCCAAAACTGCTATATAGATTTAATACAATTCCAATTGAGATCCCAGCAGCATACTTCATAGACCTCGAGAAAACAATCCAAAAATTCATTTGAAACAAGAAGAGACCCAGAATAGCAAAAGCAATTCTAGGTAACAGAAACATGGCAGGGGGTATCACAATCCCCAACCTGCAACTCTACTGCAAAGCTACTGTGATAAAAACAGCATGGTACTGGCAAAGAAACAGACCTGAGGACCAGTGGAACAGATTAGAAGATGCAGAAACAACGTCAGACACACTCAGCCATCTCATCTTCAATAAAGGAGCCAAATACCCTCACTGGAGGAAAGATAGCCTCTTTAATAAATGGTGCTGGAAAAATTGGGTTTCAGCTTGCCAAAGATTAAAACTAGACCTGTATCTCTCACCATGCACTAAACTAAAATCAAAATGGATTAAAGATCTAAATATTAAAATAGAAACTCTGAAGCAGTTGGAACAGAGGTTAGGTAGAACCCTTGAAGACATCGGTGTAGGAAAAGATTTTATGAACAAAACCTCAGTTGCTTGTGAACTAGCACAAACAATCAACAAATGGGATCTCTTCTTATTAAAAGGCTTCTGCACAGCAAGAGAAACCAACAGCAGTGTGAAGAGACAACCCACAATGTGGGAAAAAAATCGTCACCTGCTCTTCCTCAGACAAAGGTCTACTATCTCGAATCTAAAAGAAGTTAAAAAGATCAGACCTCCCAAATTTAAAGACCTAATCTAAAAATGGGCATCTGAAATGAACAGACATTTCTCAGACAAAGAAGTAGAAATAGCAAATAAATACATGAAAAAATGTTCAACATCACTGGTCATTCGAGAAATGCAAATGAAAACAACTCTGAGATTCCACCTCACTCCAGAAAGAATGGCTGCTATCATGAAATCAACCAATAACAAATGCTGGCGGGGCTGTGGGGAAGGAGGAACCCTGCTCCACTGCTGGTGGGAGTGTAGACTGGTGCAACCACTGTGGAAATCAGTATGGAGATACCTCAAAGAACTAGGACTGGAAGTCCCATTTGACCCTGCTATTCCCCTGCTGGGTATCTTCTCCAAAGAATTAAAAGAATCATACCACAGTGATATATGTGCACCCATGTTCATAGCAGCACAGTTTGTAATAGCTAAAACTTGGAAACAGCCCAAATGCCCATCAACTGGAGACTGAATAAAGAAAATGTGTTTTTTTTTTAATAAAATGAAGTACTACTCAGCCATAAAACATGAGAAATTAGAGACATTTATAGCTAAGTGGATGCACATTGAGGCCATACTCTTAAGTGAAATAAATAGGACACACATGAATAAATACCAAATAGTTTCTCTGGTGAGAGAAACTGAAAGTGTAAATAAGGACTAAATGTATAACAGGTAATGTGAAATAGGAAGAAAAGGGGCAAAGGGGAAGGAAGTGGGAGGGCTAGGGGAAAGGATAGAAGGGAATGGGATTAATATGAGAAAATGGAAAAATAGGAACAAAATCTTTGTAAATAGGGAAGACTGGAGGGGTTGAAGGGAGGGCTGGGCAAGGGTGAAAAATAAGAACCAAGAAAGAGTAGTAAAGGTGCAAATTTCCAATGATGAATGTCATTATACTGTATACCTAAAATGTACCAAGGATTAGAATGAATAATCAATAATGTAAAATAGGAAGAAAAGTTCCAAAGGTGTAGGGGTAGTGGGAGGGGCAGGGGAAAAGGAAGAAGGGAAAGGATAAATGCTGAGAAATGGAAAAAATGGAAATAAAGTCTTTGTAAATAGGGAAGGGTGGAGGGGGTGCAGGGGGGCCTAGGAATGGTGAAAAAATAAGAACCAAGATGCAAAGGTACAATTCCCAATGAGAAATGTAATTGTGTTGTATACCTACAATGTACCAATAAAAGAATTTAATTTAAAAAAAGCTTTTAATTTTAAAAAAAAAAAAGAAGAAATTGGCCACAACACTGGGTGAAAGCCTATGGTAAAACAAAGAGAAGGGATTTCTGAGAAGAGAAGGCTGTTATAGACAGAATCCATTGTCAACCTTACAGTGGGTAAGACAAAGGTTATAGTAGAAGGTGGCTCAGAAGTCAGAGAGCAGGGCAGAGAAATTAGTGAAGGATGAATCATTAAAGATTTATTTTCCATGTCAAGAATCATGGACTCTACCTGGGAAGCTTGTGTGTGCAATGAGGCTTTAAGTAGAAAGCAAAAATCTCAAGGTTGTACTTTAAATCACCATGTAGGATATTTTTGAAATATAGTATAGATTGAAACAAGCAAGATTGGGAATTGTTTGACTATTCTTGGAGCAATTTAGTTTATTATTTCTGCAGATTCATTATTCTGTTTTAGTATTCTCTCATATCCCTGTGACTTTAAAAATCAGACACATACCTTACTCTTTGGGAAAAAAGGTTGCACACTTTCTTACACACAATCTTTACTGACAGTCCAGTTGTTTTTAAAAAGTTTTTTTGTGTGTATTTATTAAGTTGCTAAGAAAGTATTGTTTTGAAACTGTAAAACCAGAGTCTTTGATTAGGTACTACTAGAATCTAAATGATGTTAAAAATTACTTTTCTTTTTGTTATTTACAAAATCCCTTCGGATGTCTTTGATGGAGACTAAGGATTATAGTATTTGCTTTATATATTTGATGTTTCGAACACTAAAAATTAAAGTTTCTTTAAAGTGACAAATTGACCTAGAGAATGATATAATTGAAGGAGTTATTTTCAAGTTTAGAGTGATTTATGCAAGGGCACCATTATTTCAGATATAACAAAAGATCCAAAATAACAACAATAACAAAAAAATGTAGTAAACCCACAACTTGTGATGAAAATAAATGCTACACAGCAATTTGTTTTGTAGTTTCACTCATAGAATTGATGAAGTCCTGGCAGTTCATTAATTTTTCCCCTTCCAAAGACTATAAACTGGAAGCTTGACTTTAAAGTTGTATTGATTTGGTTTCACATTGCTTCAGATTGTGTGTGTGGACCTCCTTGTTAACAAGATCAGCTGCCATCATTTTGGAGCCTACTCTATTCTTCCAATGCCAGTCCCTGACTTCTCACTCACTGGATCTGAGGGGTCAAGGGGATAGGAAGTCCTCTAAGAGAAAATTCTTAGGCCTGGTTGTTTATGATAAATAACTGAGAGCTTTAAGAAAGTCCAGATACCTGGGGGTCAGTCTTGGAAATTTTGATATATTTTGTCTAGGCTAGGACTTGGTCATTGCAATTTTAAAAATGTCTCTAGATGAATCTAATGCACAGCAGAGTTAAGAGCTCCCATGCTGGAAGGTATTTATCCTTGCTTCTCAGGGGGAAGTATTTGTGTCCACAGTGGTATCAGCAGGTTTGAGATATGGGTCACAATTTTGTACAATCTTCAGTTTTGATAATAGTAGCAAATATACTTCAGAGTTATGCAATCCTTTTTCAACTTAACCTTTTAGTTTTTTCAATTTCAAAATACAAAATAGGAAAAGATAGGCTGCCTAGAAAAACTTCTGTTCTTACTTAAAAAAGGATATTATTAGTTTAAATTTAATAAACTTAATGTTAAATTTATTAAATTTAATATTGTGTAAAAATATTTAATTTGTTTAATATTAAAATGCTAGAGTATATGTGTGTTCTTGTATGTTTGTATATATGATAAATATATATATTTATATAAAGTATATAGTATATATATAAAGTATATATATTATATATATAATATATATAAAGTATATATATAAATATACTTTATATATATATTTACCCCTTACATTTTGATGCATATTTTCCTGGTACTGTTTTTGCAAGAGGAATTTGGTAAGTGAATTGGATACTAAGGGATAGGCATTAATTCAGTTTGTTCTTGTTATTGTTGTTTTAGGAATAAAATATCCAGGTTTTAAAAAATTTCATTCAAGATAATACAATTGCAAAAGAAGTCAATAAAAAAATTCAGTTGAGTTTGGCTTGTATCCTTTTGAAAGAAATGATTGGGAAACAGCTATTTTCTTTTTTTGGTTTTTCCTCATCTGAGCAGGAAGAGTTTTGATCATCTCAAAACTTTCTCATACAAGGAATGGATGAAATTTACTTCTGGAGTGGCAAGGACAGCTTCTCTAGGCATATCAGCCAATAACTCATCTGGAAGTCAGGTAAGAAAACATTTTCTTTGTCTTTTTCAGTGTTAACCAAAGCATCAGAATGTCCCAACTTCTCATTTTGGGGGCTGAGTTCCACATGTTTCAAGAACCCTTCGGGGGCTCCAGTGTAAGGAAACATTTTGCACAGTAAAAACATCTGTAATGCAGACATCTACCTGTTAACCTAAGAGTAATAATTTGTTGGGCTAGATGTATGTTTGCTTTGCAGATGTGTACATGGGGCAGACATTTGTGCATGAAAATCAGTTCACTGTGATGTTTCCTAGAAAAAAAAAAACCCACATTTTCTCTGACAATGAGGAGATAGATGCTAGCTTTTATGTGCACACTGCTTTAGGCTTCAGAGCAGTCTGGGGGTTCACAGTATCTGTGAAATCCTTTTGTCTTCACTCCTTATTCATGGGGAATAACTTATTGAGGCCTCACCTGATAGCCTCTCTTTCAGAGGGGGTATTAAAACCAATGGTGTTTAATGATGGGACTCATTGCCTTGAGCTAGAGTATTTTAATCATGTAGGCAGACCAATATTTATCATTCATTTCCTTCTAGTTCACTTTCAAGAAAAGTTAAGGAAAGTAAAGTCAGAGATTTTCCCATGCATACCTCAATCTAAAATTTCTGGATTTTTTAAGAAAGACACATATAAAGACTTATAAAGACCCATGTAAACTTGTCCCAGATAAGTTATGATTCAATCTCAATTTGGTGAGACATTAGATAAACAATAGGATTTCTATGACTAGGGTGGCCATGTTCTTTTTCTTTCTTTTCATCTTCAGTATGAACATGGCTCCCCATAAGAGCATGTTTCAAGAAAAGTTTTGTTGATTTAATCTCCTGATTAAATTATATCAAATATTTTTAGATTTCATGAAATGTACCCATAGCATGATTCAGGTTGGGTTTGAAAGAAAAGTCATGTAAATAAAAATCAATATAAGCTCTTGAGCTATTATACATGTCAGAATTTCCCCTGGGTGAGGGAAATGGGTTTGAATGAGTTAGCACCCACTCAAATCCCCGGTATATGAAGCATGACTCTTTAAGATCCATGTTTGTTTACAAATGAAAAAACAAAATACTCTTTCAGAGGAAAAATCACAACCATCAGAAAGCTTTTAGACATCAAATAGATCTCAAAAATCAACAATTTGATGAGTTAACTCAAAATGAATCAGAAACATATGGATTAAATTTCTCTTACCAAACACATGGGTTTTAAAGAAAGAGAGAATTTAGAAAATGTGTTTTGAGTTTCCTCAAACCCAAAATGTTTGGAAAATAATTTGAAGCAGTCAGTGGAATCAGAATATGTTTGACTTCTCCCAGTCCAGTAGATCTACTTACTGTGTGGACAGTAAAAACATTTCATTTCTTAAATGAACAAATAAAAAGAGATGGGACTACATTTGTCCACACATATGAACAATGTGGTTGGAAAGCCAAGTATTTTTCTATAATGACCAGGCATTGTTTGAAAGGTCCATAGGATGTGACTCACAATTGTTCTTGTGAATACATTTTATTTTCTAATAGTAATTAGCATAAAAGAAGGAGTAAGACTTTACTAATGGTGCATAGGCTTCTTACTGTTCTGTGGGATGGTAATCAACTAGCTTTTAAACAGGTCTTGTGCTCAGATTGTTTGCATAAGTACTCAAAGTGATAAACATACTTTTGCATGCTAGGAAATGCTATGAATTGCATTAAACATGAAATTCTTGGATTATAACAACAGGGTTTTTTTGTCATATTGAGAATTATTTGGTTTTTGAACAAGTACTAACCTCACAAGGTTATTTAAATTATATTTGGTGTGTGCTTATAGCTGATATTTGGACACTGTGACAGTACTGAACCAAATAGAGACGGACTTTTTTGTCTTCTTACAACACTACTGAAATCTTTGACACACTGACTATTTCACATTGTTTACCTTTATAATGATTATGGCTGCTATTCCTAGGTTTATAAGAGTCAAAGTGAAATCTTGTATTCAGATTATATGTCTTTACCCCAAAGGCAAATACCATCATATTTCTTTTTAAAACTTCCCATTAACTGTGACAGAATCTATATACCCACATGGACTGTGATGACACAAAGCTGCACAGGTGGCCTGCAGGATAACAGAGGAAGCTCATCGAATATAAATGTTGGTTCTATCACTTACTAGTTGTGTGACTTGCATCGACATCTTTAACCTTTCAAGTTTTGTTTATTTTTGCATCTGTTAAATGGGGAAAATGATTAGATTTATTGCATGGTGGTTTTATCCAATGAGGTAGCACATAAAAAGTGCTTAAAATAGTGCTTAGTAGTAGCTATGAAGCGAAGAGATTAACTTTTAATACCATCAATAATGAACAGAGCCAGGGTTGTAAAAATTAAATGAGTTAATACATTTAAAAAGCAGATTTAAATTTAAATTACTATACAAAAAATAAGAATAAATATTTCCCTACAATTATCTAGAAGCATAGTCTGATGCTTGAGGAACAAGGGAGAATGAATATAAGAAAAAATAACAGAGATTTCTGGTGTTATTGAACCTGTTCACACATCTCTTCTAGACCACTTAATACAAAACACTTATCTGTAGAAAGGGTAATAGAATTCTGGTGTAAATTTTAATAATTGCAGCAGTGATTACCTTTAGATCCTGTAAGTTCATTATTGACTGAACAATTCCAGAGGCTCTCATTAAATGGCCCATGGAATGAATCAGGCATGGAATTAACCTATCTTTAGTTCCCCAAAGCTTATGTCCCATGAAGGAGTACCATATTACTTTGTGCCTATACCTTGATCTTTTAAAAAATTATTTAAAGGAGTTAAACCCAGAATTCTAGGTGAACTGACCCTTAAGTAATTAAAAGTGAAAAGGGAAAAATTCCAGGGGCAGAAATTATTTTAAATCACTACCATCTTCCCCTTGCAGCTACTTTAACTGCAAGTTATTATTGGCTATGCCCTGTGGTTTGGATGCCAATTGAAAGGCAGCTGCCCTGTCCCAGTCTGGGAATTCTCTGCAGGGGATTCTTCAGGAAAAGAGGCATTTTGTGCAATGGAAGGATAAGTACTAGGTTAATAACCACTAAATATATCTTTTTCCAAAGCTCTAGTGAAATTCAAATAGTGTTTTAATTGCTTAAAGTGTTGCTCTCTAAATGGGGACACTGAATTGGACTTGCTGAATTTGTGAGAATATTCTTTTGCCCTATAAATTTTTTCACCATGGAAAAAGTGAGCATTACTACTTTAGAAGTGTTGTCTTGGAAACCTCTTTGTATAATTTCTCTTTTAGAAACTTTTCATTTGTGAGTTCTGGAATATCCTTTTTCTTAATCCTTCTTTAGGGTCTTTAAGAAATTGTAGATTCATTGAATTTGAAGGATTGCAAGTTATCCCATCCATGCTTATTCCATATGTGGATTTTTCTTCAAACCAAATCATTTTACAATCTATACTTCCAATGGTAGAGGATTCACTATATCCTGAGGCAGCCTATTAATTGCCAGGTATTGTTACTTGTTATTAAACTTTTCTACAGATTTTGGTGTAATCAACTTCTTTATAATATGTACCCAGCAAGTAGCCTCATGGTATTAACTGGTACCACACAGTTCAGATCTAATCCCCTTTCCAACTCCAGTACCCAGTATTCCTAATCCAGTTTTAATTCACTTACTGAGCATTTACTATGTGCTGCCTGCCATTGATCATCTGAGATCATTTCAGCTCTCTTACCATCTGGCTTCCTCTTGAGAGGCTTCAATTTAGCTCCATCATTTCCAAAGGACAGTAGACTGTATAGATAAACAAGAATATCAAGGAATAGTGTGACTAATGCGTTTTATAGGCCAGATTCTCATCTACCATGGGCTAACTTCTATGTGGACCAATGAAAAATAAGATTACATTAGCTTTTATTGGCAGTCTTTGTGGAGTTGGTTCATAATAAGCTTGAAGCCAATTAAAATCTGTTTATTTTACTCATGATAGAACTAAGTCCAGTTTCATCTTTTGTGTATTATTGGAATTGTTTATTCAACAGTCTATTGACTCTCAATTCTGTGGTGTAACTGTGGTTTCAAAATACAGAAATACTTAGTAGCTAGAGTTAAAAAAGGATTTGTGTCATCTATGTCTGCCCTGGATAGACTGACATAGTTATAGAAGTTTGTACAAGCCAAGGGGCTTAATTTCTTTCATTACTTGCTAGATTACAGAGCCCTTCTGCTTGTTTTAATTTTATCCCATCAAAGCACAGACCTGCTGCCACCTCCCTGCATCTTACATGCACATTTTAGCATTAACCTTTCTCACAGACTAAAGAACATGCAAAGGCTGCAGTGAACTAATTGATCTCCAAACTTCTTTGAGAAATGTATTCTGCCCTTTACTTTCTTTGTATTTTTCTAATGCTATTTTCCTATATAATTTTCCCCCAAAGAATAAAATGTAGGATTTTGCATTTATTGCCATTTTCATCTTATTAGATTTAGGCCATTGTTCTATGTATCAAATCTTTTGGGATTTTTATACTGCTAGCTAATATATGCATTATATTTCCCTGGGTTTTCACCAGTTTGATCCACGTTTTATCAATTAGCAACCATAGATGTATGTGTCTAACACTGAGCAGTACTAAAGGATTCATTTCTACTTAAGATACTGGGTCTGCCACCTGTTTGATAATTTCAGAAAGAATAATAAATTTCTTAAGAAAATTAGTCCAGTTCTTCCAATTCACAATCTTGAAACTACTGATTTTTTGTTTCTTTCTTTCTCTTTCTTTCTTTTTCTTTTTCTTTTTCTTTTCTTTTTTTTTTTTTTTTGGTACTGGGTATCGAACTTGGGACCTTGTGCTTGCAGAAACTACCATTTTTAAGAGATGTCAAAACTTGGCTTTATCGATATTCCTTATAAGTCATGCAAGAACTTTCAAATCAAGTTAAGTTGATGTAAAATAAACGCACTCATAATTCATGGATAATTTACCACCAGCAAACTAAAAACATCTCTGCTTCACATGGAAGATTTGGCAAAGACATCTTTTATCTTATTTGTCATGGCTTTTTCTTATATCCCTCAAGTAGATCAAAATGGGACAACAAATTAGCTCAAAGTTTGAAGGACCTCATGTATAATCTCATATTAGATTGATTTTATGGAGGATAAGTAAATACCATGCTATCAACATATCTTCTTTGAGAACCAGGAACAAATAAGTAGCAATGGAATTAGAAATTTAAAAGCTTCAGAGAATTGACTAAAATTCCCCCATATATGGTGGAAGAGCTATTCAACTCAAAAAGACTCATATATCCCCCACCACTAATCTTCTCCAGGCATTGATTTATTGGATTCTTACTACCAGCTGTTTAGAGGTTACAGAAAACACATCAGGCTTTGCCAGTGACCCCAAGTGCTTTAATTCCTATGCATGCATATTTTAACATTATTACAGAAAGGTTTCATTTGCAATTTACAGGCTGAGTAGCAATGAGTCCGTTTCAAAGAGGTCAGTGCTTTCACCATGCCTCCTAGTGATGGAATTATAGTTTAAACAGCTGGAGCTCGGTCCCAGGAGGGACACTGGGGTATGGCTCCTTAACGGCAGAATAAATCCATCAGACATATTTCATGTGTCTGATAACATTAATAGATACCAGGGCTGTTTAAATATTTAATGAACTCACTCAGAGGCTGTTTACAAAGGGGGGAGAAAGAGCTAAGAAAGGATGAGCACATCCTTTTGATCTCTAATGACAACAACAAAACTCAAATCTCAGCCAATGATTTTTCTTTCTTGCTGCAAACTCCATCAGGGGAACCCGTTTGCCACATGACATGTTTCATTTCCACAGTGTGCAAGAGAGTGTTTTCAGTTTTGCAGTTCAAAAGTTAATCATTTCCATGCGGCTCACTACTTAATAGAGATGCCAGAAGTCATAGAAGAGCTTTCAGTTGGGATCAAGAAAACAGGAGAGGAAAGACAATCAGAGACACATAGAGCAAACAAATGGTGTGCAGGGCACACAGCCACAGAGGCCCTGGGTGTGTTAATGAGTGGGCCACCGACTAGAAAAACAGGAGCCAGAAGCTGTGGCTCCTGGCTACCTTTGCTAAGGGTCTTTAGGGGCACTGCTTGCTAGAATTCTTTCTTCCTGAGGATGGATGATGATCATTAAAAGATAATAAAAGAAATCAAAATCCAATATTTGGAATAAGTTTATGTTAATAGGAGAATAATTTTGTTTTGATTTACAAAATTTCACTAAAAGCAGTTTGGCTAGGCAGAAGAAAATGGTTTTATTCTGCAGTTTCAGATGCCTGTTTGGTCATGCAAAAATGAAACAATAGCTAAATTTCAAATGGTGGGAAATTGCTGGCACAAACTCTTTACTGTTTGTTGGCGCCAACAATCATTCTTGTTGGAAAATGTTCTACTGCACATTTTCCAGAGCATTTTTTTCTCAATTATATTGACTATAATCCTAATCTAGTTCCCTTTAGGGGATTAAGGTACACCCAGGCCTGGCGTGCACCATCTTGGTCTGTCCTAACACCTGATAGAGTCAGTCTCGATTAAAAGGAATTAAGGTGGCTCCTAGACCAGGTTGAAAATGTCTGGCCGTTTGGTAATTTAACCTAAAAGTGGAGTGTAGCTAACAATAAAATAGTGCAATTTTCTTTGGGGACTAAGAGACTATCTTAGCTTAATTAAAAATGGATACATTTTGAACATCTCAAATGAATACCATTAGCATTATTTATACTCTGTTTTCCCTTAATTCTGTTTTGCTATAGGTTTGTAATTTGTTATAAGAGCAGAAGAAAGCAGATGGTGAATTTCCTGCATGCATAGTGTTGCTCTACTTTGTGAAGGGCTGTCATTCTCAGAAATGAAAGACTTACACTAGACCATACCTTTCCAAACAAATCATTTTCAAGTATATAAATAGCATAATTAATCACAATGGAAATATAAAATGTTTAATCAGTAACAGATGGACTGAAACAAAGAAATCTTAGTATAAGGCTATTGGAAATGTTCAATGTTGTATACTTTTGATATGTTTATAAAAATGGATTTTGGAGCCATGGTTTTATTAGACTTAATTGCTAATATTTTGTCCTGTATCTTTTTGACCAAATAAATAAATAAATAAATAAAAATAAAAACAAAAGAAAAACACAAAACGATTAAGCAGCCCATCTAGCTGGTGTTCTAGAAAGTAACTGAGTCATTACCTGGCATAAGAGAAAAATTGACTAAAATATACATCTAGAAGAGAACAGAAAACTTCTCCAAATTCCTCTTTTGGTAGTAACTGATGGTAGAATTTCTTCATGTCCATAAAGAAAAGCAACCAGGGGGAAATACTATATGGGAAAATGTACTTGGTGTAAAACAGATCTTTGATTCTCATTATCATTTAAATCTTTTAAATAAGTGCACTTTAGAAAAGAGAAACTTCTGACCGTAAAGGAGCAGGGACCTCCTTTTGGAAATTTGGCTTGCTTTGGACTAAATTCTGCAGCAATAAAAGCTGAAACTAATTTCCAGATGGAATAAATTGGTTCCAGGGTTTCTGAAATTTTGGCCAGCACGTTGCACAGCTGAAGTTGATCCTTTCTCAGAACTGTTACCAAGACGGGTGGGGAGGAGCGGAAAATGCTCAATGGGGACGTGTTTCACTAGAGATCACAGGGTGGGGTGTCCGGTGTGGTTCCGCGGGCTTGGCTTTCCATCTCTCTGAGTTTCAAAGGTCAGCAGTTCAGATCTCGTCTCTGAATGTTTGTGGCTTCTACCTCTGTCTCGGCAGTGGAGCATAAGTTGGTAAGAGAATTCTCCTAGTGGGTGAAACCTTATGTTTTAGATATACACTACCGCCCTGCATTTTGTCATATTCTGAATCCGGTATGGTGTATGGAGGCCTGAGAACGGACAGATTTTTTCTTTCTTTAAGAACAAAACAAACCAAAAAGGCAGAAGGTTATATTGCTGGACACATTAGGATGTAATTTTTAGAAACCCTCAAGGAGGCATAAACTGTACTTCCTAGTCTTTGCCTTTCCTCACAATGTCACTGTGATCTCTGTCACAACTGGGCCACTAGGGAGAGGGGACATGAACTTCTGATAGTGCCACAACCACAGGGAAAGACTTCAGGAAAGAGTCTTTTACATTCTGCCCAAATAAGGCCCCCCCAAATAAAATTCATGAAGTGTAAGTATGTTTCTATTTAGAAAATTCTTAGCAACTAGATTACCTGAGGATGTTTCTGAACATTTTAAATGTTCTTTCATGGTTTTCCTGGGTTTAATCCTCTACTTTTCCTGCCAACCTGAAAGGTTTTGGGTGGTCGAAATCTAGTGCATTTCTGCTTTTCATGTCCTTTCTATCCATTGTGAAAACTTCCAAAATCTGGACTTCTTTTTCACAATTCTATGTAATATCTTAACCTAGAATTTTGTACCATTTACTCCAGACACATTGCCAAACATGGCAGAGCATGTTACTCAGCTGACTTTCACATTCTTGGGTTGGAATCTCGCTCCTCTATCTCATCATGCCTCTTTCTGCAAAGTCCTTGATATCCCTTTGGCCTAACCCACCAAACCAGAGCTAGGTACCTCTCCAGTGTTTTTCAGATTTTCTTTTTTCTTATCTGTCTCTCCCTGAAAAGATACCATATTTTGTGGAGTTGGTGGGTATCTTGTTTTTGTTTGTTTTTTATGAGTTGCTTCCATAGTTCCTAGCTAATTGCTGCATAAATAGTAGCTGCCCAAGTAAATATTTATCGAATAAATGAATTCCAAGTTCTTTGGCATCTATCTTTATCCGGCCATATTCTCTTGGCATGACTTCTATTGTTAGTCTCCTTTCTATTCCTCAACTGCATGTTGTTCATTCTTGTCTCTCTGCCTTGTACTTTCCCTAAATGAGGAATACGTATCTCTTCTCCCCCACCAACCATCAGCACACAGCTATAGTACTGGCCAGAAGTCAGGAAGTGCTCAAATTCTCCATTGTGTAGCCATCTCTAATTGAGACTCTTGTGGTGAATTTCTCACACAGTGTTTCTTGTTACCCAGTGCCACTTTTTCAAATTATGTCTCTCAGTGTGTTTTAACTTTGTTGGTGGGGGGGAGGATGAGGAAGGATCTCAGGTACAGAAGGTTGAATTAATTATAATGTTATAACTTTACATGAATTTACTATTTATCTCTCAACAACATTGCTAGTTTCTTGAAGGTTAGAATCCCATGTATATTTCTAACATTCACATCCCCTAGCACAACATTAGGCATATAAGAAACAAATATTTTTATATGAATGAAGTAATTTTGGTTATAAATCTATCAAAAATATAGTCTATAGTAGGAAAGGCATGACAAAATATCCTCATAAAATAAACAAAAGTAATTAAACTCTTGCCAGTTCATAGCAAGATGCTCAATCTAGGTTTAAATTAATGGCCGCGTTGTGGTTGAGATCAAATAACCTATGAGTCTGGGTCTCCCAGTGAAAAACCTTCTTCCCACTTAAAGAGGACATTAAAGCCTTTCACACCACTGAGGCACCAGGGCCAAGAATGTGCTACCCAATGTTATAACACCCTGAGTTGTACACAAGTAACCTTAAATAATTCATATTCTTCAATGTGGTTTGTTTAAAACAAACATGTAAATTATTCCCCTGAAAGATGCCTAATGATCTACTTCCCTCTTCTCCCTCTTTTCTCTATCTTTCAAGCATTTATAAATTACTGCATTGGGAAAAGAGGTATGCATGTCCATATAGTTGTCCAGTGGTTTCTTCCTGACAAAGTTTCATTTCTATGCCACGAATAAAAAGAATAAGAGTAATTTGAAGAAATAAATTACCTAACATTAATGATGTTTTCCAGTTGATCAATGAATTTTTCCATTTGCAGTTGTATTAAAATAGAAACACATTCTAAATTCAGTAAGTATGATTCTATAGGAAATACAATAGCTCAGTGAGGGTCTATCATTTTTACTCTCCATCTTCCAATTGTGTTCAAAGAAGGTGATGATTTCCCTCTAAATTAAATGTTATAAATACATAGCATCTGAATTCTATATAGTCACTTACAAATACATTTTTCATTTTTAACAAATCTGACCTATTGTATCTAGGTCACTTTTATTATGCAACCCTGATTCTCCCTGCTCAGAAACTGCTTCTTAGTATACACATTTCAAGTGGTCTCTATGTAAGTAGTCAAAGGAGCAAGAACACTAGCTTTAACTCATTGACTTGAACTACAGTTTTAGACAAAGCTATATCATATGTTTGAAACTGTCATATTAGGGTTCTAAATAATAACAATAAACTTGTTATGCCACTTGGTGTAATAAAGTAATGCTATTATTATATATAAGGTTGAGTTAGTAAAATTATAGCTGTTAATTCTATTTATATGTTTTTATTTTTGATGCTGAAAGTGGGAGCAACGGTGTGAAGAAAATGTGTTTATTTTATTTATTATTCTTTTTGAAGCCAAGTTTTATTTTCTTATCTCTAACGCTGAATCTATATGATTTACGAGGTCATCTGATTTAAATCCCCCCCAAAAACTAACAAAAGTAAAATTTTTTAGGAATGAATGTTTTGGAGAGATAAAACTCATGATTTTAGTTTTCTCCACAATTCTTTTTTCTTCTCAATTATGTCCTCATCCCGTAATCCAATCTCTTATCATGTTTCCAATTTGTGAAATCAATATACAGTGATAATAGATTGTATCATACCGCTAAATCATTTCTGATGCGGAACTTATTTAGAATTTGAGGACAGGGCTTACCCTAAGAAGACATCACATGGGGTTTCTTTAACTTTCAGTTTAACTGGGAGAGGAACAGGAGAGCTGTGGGGGCATATTTTAATAATCTTGGTGACAAAATCATTTAGGCAGGAGAATAAAACACCCAGTCAAGAGACACTGTCCTTTGAGAGCTGGTAAAGCCTCGAGGTTAAGGGCACAGGCTTTGTAATTACTTTGCCTAGCTTTGAATCTATCACCTAGTGACTGCTGACCCTGAATAAGCGACTTGATTTTCATTTGTATCACACTGTATTTATAAAATGGTTGTAATGTAATACTTAACTCACAGATTTGTTGTGATGTTTGAATGAATTTATACTTTATCTTATAGATTATGCCTCATTAAATCTTATGAACAAAATAAAGGATGCCAAGTAAAGGATTACTTTCTATAGATTTTCAGACACATTCCAATTTCAGAGATATGGACAATGTCTTTGACCAATTTCCTGTACACATTAAATGTTAGCAGTTATTATTTATAAAGTTCAGGTAATAAATATATATTCAGCAAACATCATATACATATGTTAAATGTTAGCAGTTATTATTTGTAATGTTCAGGCAATAAATATAGTAAGAATTATCAGTAAGATGTGCTTATATATCCCCATTTTTCATCTTCTGCAGAAGGAATATGTGTTCTTCCCCAAAACAGAATAATTGGAAAGAGAGATGTTTTATCTGGTGCTGAGGGTGGGCATCTCACTGATTGATAAGTAGGGTGCCTGTAGGGAAGTGCCAGTTTGGAAGGGCCCTGCTCTTTTGGTGTCCTCATTTACCCCTCCCAAAGCACTCAGGCTGAGGACAGAAGTGTTCCTGGTGGGGGAAGTACTGGTCCTCAGTTAAAGCAAGATGAGGCTCTGTCCTTGGTAGATGATGCAATTGAAATCAGAAGAGTAACAGATTAGAACTTGAAAGTTACAAAAAAAAAAAGGTTGGCTTGCTGATGCAAGCAATTTAATCTTATTAATGAAATCTGGACTCTGTGTGTGTGTGTCTGTGTGTGTGTATACTCTCATATCATGTATGTATCTTCATTCATATATACTCAGAATAAAATTTAGGTGACACTGATACTTTAATAAACAATAAATAAACACGTGAATACAGTAGGTTCTTAAATCCTTCTTTTAATCCGGAAAGAATATGTATTGTTTACTGGATGAATTAATTAATTAATTAACAAATTATGTGTATGAATTAAATGAGACTGTAATCTCCAATGGAACAGAAGATTTAACAAGTCAACCAAAGTGCTAACCTTGTCATCTCATCCAGAATCACGGTCACAGCTCTTATGGACAGGAAAGCATATTGCCTAACAGATTAACCCAGAAAAAAAGTTACTAAGACATAAAGCAAAGGGAAAACAGTAAAATGGAGAGATTTGTTTCTGTGGCTCATGGCAGCAAGGTCAGGTGTTTCCTTTGCTAATAGCCAGCAAACCAGAGTGGCAGACCATTAATGGATGTCTTAAGTTATGGGAAAGAATAAGGTTTCCCAAATGAATGTTCTTTCAATGTACTCAAAGAAAATGATCAGCAACCTAGAACTAGAAGGACTCTTACATTAAAGGGCTTCCTTTACATCTGAAATGTGCACCCTAGTTTAGTTAAAAGGAAAAGAAATATCGCTAAAGTCCCAAAGGACAAGGAAGTTGCATGTCCTTGGTGACAAGTTGGGACAAATCCTTCATCCCAACTGACGGCCAAGTTTCCAGCTGTGGAAACAAATAGAATTCCAAACTCTAAAAAAATTAAAATAAAAATGTTATTGCTGTAAAGAATCATAAGTGTGAATTGCTGGAATTCACTTGTGTAAACTCAGTTATATCAGGTCTTGTATCTATAGTGAAATTTACTAATATGTGTCTAAAGGGAAAGGTAAGAATTTGGTTTTCTGGGCTTCTGCATGTGTGGTATTATCATAATACGGCTAAACAACAAGGGTAAAGCTATAGAAGCTCCCAGGGGTTAGAAAGGAATTTCTGACCTTCATATAGGATTTCTTGGTTCACTGGATATGTGATATTATTGTGGGATTTTCTCTTAACCCTTAAGTACCTATCTGTATTGTGAGCACAATAAAACTTACATGAGCTGTAACTGGGTGCACAAAGCCAAATTTGTCATACCATTTAATCCCAACAGGCTTCCCATTGTGGAGCATCAAGTCCCAATCCCTTTGTCAATTCCCTCAGCTGATAGAAAATGAAAAATATCTTTAAGGAAGTTATTTATTACATTATAGGTTAATGCTATTTGGCTGTCTTTGATAATGAAACAACTTAACTTTCTGGGGTCATTGTTTCATCTTCCTCTGTGTCCTGTACTGCTTATTCAAGCACAGGAACACTTAATAACTTCAAAGGGGATTTAGTAGCACATGGATAAAGATAGGAAACATTGCAGGAATATTTCAGCGAGGACTTTACAAGGTCAGAATTCCTTTTCACAATTCTCTCATGTACATCTCGAACAATTTTGTTTTTCTCTTGTCAGGAACCAGTGGATGTTTGGCCCCCTTTCTATCCTAACCCCATTAAAGTCATTAAAATGTTTCATTTGAATTCTAAAGACAATACTGTTAATAGATGGGCTCATCAATTTCTGTGTGCAATTCATATTGTCTTGCTTGGAAGCTCTCTCACCAGTGCGCCATGGATGGAATTAGAATTTTGGTATCAATTTATAGTATCTTCCTCAAACGTAAGTACATTTGTGAAGATCATGAAAGATAGAAATTAAAATGTTGCTTTTCTTGATATAGCATCAAATTCAGAGGCACCCATGAGGCTTCCTGTAGTCATCCCGTCTCTTCCTGTAGTCATCCCCTCTCTGAATTCCCTAATGCGATCATGTTGGTAATGCTAGCGAGTGAATGGATTTCTTTATTTTCCTTTGAGCCTTAGAATAAAGTGCTTCTAAAAACATATTCCTTTTATAAAAAATGAATATGCATGCACATGCAATGTCTACCTATGCCAGAGCATTTTCTTTATTATAATGAGAAGTATCTTTCTGGATTTTCTGCACAATCAGACTGTAATTAAGCATAGCAAGATGCAGGTAAGTGCATGAGATGCATGTTTAATTAAAAGAGAAAATGCTGGTTAAGTATCAATTTGTATGACATTCAATTTACAAGGAGAATTCAGAAAGCTACCCTCTCCCTCTCCTATATTTCCTTTTATCTGTGTGTATTTGCACACATGTATGTTTTCACACTGAAATCATATTCTCATTTCATATGCTAGAGTTGCTGCCACATGTCCTGCCCCCGTCCAAGAAAATGTTGATATATGTTGAAAATCTCCATGAAAAATAAAATGCTTGCATAAATTCATGTAAGGCAAATAAAAAAAGCAGCCAGGACCCAGCAGGCTGAGTCAATGTATAGCTTACATATGGAAACAATGACATGATTGTTTACTCACTGCTTTAATGATATTCACTTTCTCCTAATGGCAACGTGGAAAATGTGAGTACCAGATGCTGTGCCCAGAGCAGAGAAGAGAGAACAGGGAAAGTCTAGAGGAAGGAATTTATCCTGACACCAGAATGTAGTGTAAACTCTTCAGTTTATTAACGCCGTGCTTTTTAGAAAAAATACTTTGATGTCTGCAGCTTAAATTTCCATATTTTTATAACAGTTCAGCAACAAATTTACATATTTCCTGGAATCTGCAGATATAAAAGCGGTAAAACACTCCAGGCATTATTAGACAGTAGATTATAACCCATTACTATTGTTTCAATTAGCAATGTAAAAGTGACCTGCAGTGTTCAGATGACCCACTAATGGATTTAAATGCTTTCAAATATTAATGCAGGTTTTCTAAAGATGAATCCCAAACCCATTATTCCTGGAACAACTATGAGCTGAAAAGCTGGCAATGATTGTGCATTATGTGGAAAGGCTCATGGTTAATTAAATGAATACCTAGCATTACACTATTCACTTTAGTGCTACAAAATTATTTCTCATTGATTTTTACATTCTGAGTCCATGATTCAGTTTACTTCTGCAATTTGTGTTGCCATGTCAATAAAATAGAATTGCTTAGAGATGGAAGCATTAGAGACTGATAAATACATTAAAATCAAGTGAAAACTGCAGTTTTCCTATTGTTTTCCTCTATTGAAATATCATTTGTAGCAGCACTTTGTTATGTATTATTAATACAATTTTTGTTTGCTTCCATCTGCTCTCTTCTCCCCTTTTCTATTCAGGAACTGGAATGTTAGCAATTGCTTCAGGGTGAGTAGCTAATTTTTCAGTAACAAGTTCTCTCACTATCAAGAACAAAAGCACCATCAACACAAATCTGTTATTTCATGTTAAATGAACTAGAAGGCCATATTCTTCATCAAAGGCAATGTGGGGAGTTGCTGCATGTGTGTGTGTTTTAATTTCAAGGAGCAAATGACACTCTTGTTTGCTGAGCCATGAAAGCTAAAAAATAACAAACAGGTCTAACCTTATTGTCCAATTTATGGAATACAGATATAACCTGATACATTACAGAAGTGCACATTTCATTAAAATTCATATTACATAGCTCACAATTGAGTTTTCATGTGCCTTTTTTCTTTACAAACTCCTTTGGCTCTTTTCTGTTAAAGTATAAGGCTGTAAGTTGTGATTTGCTTAACACCTCTCCTTTCTTCAAAATGTTGCAAACTTCAGCTATCTAGCTTTTGGTATATAAGAAATCTTAGATGTGTTATTTTCATGTGATTTAGGCTAATAATCTAGGAAGTGTTATGGTATATACTGTAAATTTAACCTTTCCTTAGAAAACTAGGCTTACTACTCAAATGTAACCATCAGTATTTTTTATCAGGGATTACCTCATTGGCACTGATCATGCCCAGATTGTCCTCATGAACATTATCAACCTGTGGCATCTCATCATGTATTTGCATTTTCACTCTACTTTAGACATAATGAATGATAGACTCTCACCAAGGTGTGGGCCTATCCTTGAAGGGGTCAGCTTTCCATGTGTACACTCTTTATATAAAATCTTTCTTCAAGTGGTCACTTTTCAGATTGAGCTGAGTTTCTTATGAGTATGAATATAATATATAATGTATATGTATGTGAATACTATGAATATATATAATGAATATATATAATGAATATATATAATGAATATATATGAACTATGAATATAATATATAATGTATAAAAACATAAAATGGTTCATATTGAAAATCATTTCACAATAGTCTTAAGAAAAGATCATTCTTTAGACCAAAGATAATTACCAAAAGAATACAAGTGACCACTATGTACATGTTTATATGTAACTTCCTTGTTAATATATTACTTCCTACTTCTTTATTAACTGATGAATGCTGATTGAAAGGAATCAACTATTTATACCTATTAAATTGTCAAAAATGACAGGAAAGTCTAATGGTGAAAGAAAATGAAGTATGTTTAAGTTTAAAATTTCATGTTTGTATGTTTAAATTTTAAAAATTTATTACGTAAAGTCACATTGCTATTAATTCCCTCTCAGGATTCCCCCTCTTGCTTCAAATACACTTATCCCATCATTCTTGGCATTTTCTGAAGAAGATCTGGAAGCCGTCTTTTAAAATGTCTTTTCATGGCTACACTGATGTTATAAATCTATTCAAAACATTTACAATAATTTCTGTCAAATAAAGACATTCTGATGCATCATCATCCACCTTATTCACTGAATCTGGAACTGTGTGAACACTAGCTCTTCTCTAAAGTCAAAATGACCACTAAAGGTCATTGATTGGCCTTTGAATTAATTGATTAAAAACATGGAAGCAGCCATGACATCTGAAATAGACATTCATGAAAGAGAGAACTTCCAGAACTGCTTCACAAAGTGGCAAGAACCATGAGGTAAGTGTTTTCTAAGCAAGGAGGAGTGTCTTGAAGAAGATAAATGGCAATGTATCTTTTACTGTAATAATTTTTAAAATTTAAGCATTAACTGCTTTTTTGATCACACCTTGATGCAACCTGTCTAAATGTGGTTTGAATATATATGTTTTAAATTTTGAAAGTTTTATGTACCTTCGCACAAGACTGAAATTCTACTTTTGGAGAGCTTAAGAAATAATTATGAATATGTGCAAAGATTTAGCTATATAAACTGTTCATCTATATGGTATTATTCAGGACAATAAAAAATTGGAAGTATTTTAAATGTCTAAAATGAGGATTTGGGTAATAGTTTTGATGTATTCATATAATTAAATATTACTTAATCATTTAAAATAATATACAACAACATTTAATGATATGGAGAGACATTTATAATATATCTTAGATGGATAAAATTCATCACAGACACCCCCCTGTCCCCCACAAGGGACTAAACTATGACTGTGTGAATCTGACTTATTTAGTGTTTAATGACAGAATAATTTTGAAGCTATCTCAAGGGATTAAAATTATAGTTTAGACAGAGGAGGTGAACCTTCCGGGCCACTGTACCTCCATCCCGAGTGCAGAGGAGCAGAGCTACCCCCAGCACAGAGTAGATGAACCTTCTAGGCTGCCATACCACTGCCCCAAGTGCTGAGGAGGTGAGCCATGCTGGTGCAAGCAGCACACATCCTCCAGACAGCCGTATCACCTAAAACAACCCCAAAGGGAAATGAGAAGGAAGAATATGATACTCAAACACCTTGACTCCTTGAACTGGCAACAAAAGAGGACCTGGGAAAAATGAAATCAGAAATAATTTCTCAGATATAATCAGAGATTGGGTCCATAGTGCAACAAATGATTAATAAATCTAGAGAGGACACAGAAAAAAATAGAGAAGCTGAAGAACATGATGGAATCCCAACATAGGAAACAAATGGAATCCATAATACAGATGTAAACAGATATCCAGGAGATTAAAAACTCCATTGAAAGTTTATGCAACAGAATGAGCCAATGTGAGGACAGAATTTCAGATACAGAAGACAAGATTGCAATTAGTGACCAGGAAAAGAAAAATTGCTTTAAAATAGTAAGGGACCATGAGAAATCAATCCAGCAGCTGCTAGATGATGCAAAGAAGAATAAGACTGATCAGAGGCAATGAAGAAACAGCAGAGAGTGCAGATGACATAAAAAACTGTTTACAGAAGTGATGGCAGAAAACTTCCCAAGCAGGGGAAAAGAATTTCAATACAGATAAGTGAGGCATATAGGACTCCAACCAGCCTCAATCAAAAAATATCTACACATAGGCATATAATTGTTAAGATTCCAGAAACCCAACAGAAGAACAAAATTCTACAAGTAGTTAGAGAAAAGAAACAAATCACATACAAAGGAAAGCCCATCAGAATAAAAGCAGACTTCTCAGTGCAAATCCTCAAGGCAAGAAGAGCTTGAAGTTATGTGTTTCAAGCCCTAAAGGAAAACAACCTCCAACCCAGATTGATGTCCCCTGCAAAACTATCTTTCAAAATGGATAGAGAAATAAGATACTTTCATGGCAAAGAGCACCTTAGGAACTTCATGAATACCAACCAGGACTCCAAAAACTTTTAGACAATATCCTAGGAAAAGACAATGAGGATCACAACCCCAGGAAGAAAAGCAGAATGAATCCACTGGGCACGACAAGAAATTAAAAGAAAAGGGGGAGGATCAAACAAAAAGAAAAAGTCATGACAATGATAACTCAATACATATCAGTTATAACCATCAATGTTAATAGTCTCAACTCAACAATCAAAAGAAATAGACTGGCAGAGTGGGTCAAGAAGCAAGATCCAAAAAGATGCTGCATACAAGAAACACACAATTCAAACAGAAACTCATAGACTGAAAGTTAAAGGGTGGAAAACAATACTCCATGAAAGAGGAACCCCCCAAAAAAGCAGGAGTAGCTATCTTCTTTGCAGACCAAGTGGATTTAAAACCCACACTGATTAAGAGAGACAAAGAAGGACACTACATCCTTGTAAAGGGAACAATCCAACAGGAAGAGATGACAATCATAAATATCTATGCACCAAACACTAGTGCACCCAACTATATAAAACAAATACTAATGGACATGAAAAACCATATAAGCACTAATGCAATAGTAGTGGGGGACCTCAGGACCCCATTGTTACAAATAGATCAACTAGACAAAAAACAAGCAATGAAATACTGGAACTCAATCAAACTCTTGAACATATGAACTTAGCAGATGTTTACAGAGTGTTCCACCTCACAAAATCAGAATACACATTCTTTTCAGCTGCAGATAGGTCATTCTCCAAAATAGACCACATACTTGCTCATAGAACATATTTATGTAAGTGCAAAGGAATTGAAGTTATCCCCTGTATATTATCAGACTATAGTGCGATGAAATTGGAGATCCATAGCAAAAGAAACTGCAAAAACTTCATAAACACATGGAAATTGAACAACACACTTCTGAATACCCAATGGGTCACAGAGGAAATTAAAGAAGAAATGAGGCAGTTCCTTGAAATAAATGACAATGCAATATATTGGAATCTATGGGACACAACGAAAGCAGTTTTATGAGGGGAATTCATAGCAGTAAATAATCAAATTAGGAAAACAGAATGACCTGAAATAAACAACCTGATACTGATCTTCAACCTTCTAGAAAGAGAAGAGCAGGACAAACCCAAAGCTCATACAAGGGAGGAAATTATAAAGATCAGAGGAGAAATCAATGCAATGGAGGTGAAGAAAACAATATAAAAAATCAATGAGGCCAAGAGTTGGTTCTTCAAATGAATAAACAAAATTGACAAACCCATAGCCAACCTTATCAGAAAAAGGAAAGAAAAGGCCCAAATCCATGCAATTAAAAATGAAAAGGGTGAAATTACTACAGACTCAGCAGAAATCCAGAGAATCATCAATACCTACTTCCAGAACCTATATGCCAATAAGATGGAAAACACAGAAGAAATGGACAGATTCCTAGACATGTATGAATTACCAAAGTTGAATGAAGAAGACCTAAAAATTTTAAACAACCCAATATCAAGCAATGAGATTGAAAACATAATTAAAAACTTACCAACCAAGAAAAGCCCCAGTCCTGATGGCTTCACTGCTGAATACTATAAGACATTTAGAGAGGAACTACTGCCACTACTGTTAAAACTCTTCCAAAAATTGAAAGGGAAGCAATACTCCCAAATTCATTCCTGGAAGCAAACATCACTTTGATCCCCAAAGCAGAGAAAGACCCAACCGAAAAAGAGAACTATAGGCCAATATCATTAATGAATATAGATGCAAAAATCCTTAATAAGATACTGGCAAATAGAATGGAGAAGATCATACACCCTGACCAAGTGAGATTCATCCCAGGGATGCAAGGATGGTTCAACATATGCAAATCAATCAACGTAATACACTATATCAACAGAGCCAAGGACAAAAATTATATGATTTTCTCAATAGATGCAGAAAAAGCATTTGGCAAAAATCCAACACGCATTTATGATAAAACCCTACAAAATATTGCAACAGACAGTCTCTACCTCAATTTGATAAAAGCCATCTATGAAAAACCAGCAGCCAATATCATACTAAATGGTCAAAAACTGAGATCCTTTACACTAAATTCAGGAACAAGACAAGGATGTCCACTATCACCACTCTTGTTCAATATAATAGTGGAAGCATTAGCCACAACAATTAGACAAGAGAAAGAAATAAAAGGAAAAAAGATAAGAAATGAAGAAGTCAAATTGTCATTATCTGCAGATGGCATGATTCTCTACATAGAAGACTCCAAGAATGCCACCAAAAGTCTTCTAGACTTAATAACCAAATTCAGTAGAGCAGCTGATACAAGGTCAACATACAAAAATCAATAGCTTTTCTGTACATGAACAAGAGGCTCACTGAGACAGAAATAGGGCAAACAATTCCTTTAACAATAGCATCCAAAAAACCTGAAATATCTAGGAATCCACCTAACCAAAGAAATCAAAGACCTCTTCTCTGAAAACTATAGCACTTTGAAAAGAAAGATCAAAGAAGATATCCGAAAATTGAAAGACATCACGTGCTCCTGGGTAGGAAGGATCAACATAGTGAAAATGTCCCTATTTCCAAACTGCTTTATAGATTCAATGCAATCCCAATTGAAATCCCAGCAGCATACTTCATGGAACTTGAGAAAACAATCCAAAAAGTCATTTGGAACAAAAAGAGACCCAGAATAGCAAAAGCAATTCTAGGCAACAGAGACATGGCCGGGAGTATCACAACACCCAACCTGAAACTATATTACAAAGCTACTGTGATAAAAACAGCATGGTACTGGCAATGAAGCAGACCTGAGGGCCAGTAGAATACATTAGAAGATGCAGAAACACCTCCAGACACACGTTGCCATCTCATCTTCAACAAAGGAACCAAACACCCTCACTGGAGGAAAGATATACTCTTTAATAAATGGTGCTGGAAATACCTTGAAGACATTGGCATAGGAAAAGATTTTATAAACAAAACCTCAGTTGCCCATGAACTAGCACAAACAATCAACAAGTGGGATCTCTTCTTATTAAAAAGCTTCTGCACAGCAAGAGAAACCACCAGCAGTGTGAAGAGACAACTCACAATGTGGGAAAATATCTTCACCAGTGGTCCCTCAGACAAAAGTCTACTATCTCAAATCTACAAAGAACTGAAAAAGATCAGACCTCCCAAATTTGAAGACCCAATCCTAAAATGGGCATCTGAAATGAACAGACATTTCTCAGACAAAGAAGTAGAAATAGCAAATAAATACATGAAAAATTGTTCAACATCACTGATCATTCAAAAGATGCAAATGAAAACAATGCTGAGATTTCACCTCACTCAAGAAAGAATGGCTACTATCATGAAATCAACCAATAACAAATGTTGGAGGGGCTGTGGGGAAAGAGGAACCCTGCTCCACTGCTGGTGGGAGTGTAGACTGGTGCAAGTACTGTGGAAATCAGTATGGAGATACCTCAAAGAACTAGGAGTGGAAGTCCCATTTGACCCAGCTATTCGCCTGCTGGGTATCTTCCCCAAAGAATTAAAATAATCATACCACAGTGATATATGTGCACTCATATTCATAGCAGCACAATTTGTAATAGCTAAAACTTGAAAGCGGCCCAAATGCCTTTCAACTGGAGACTGGATAAAGAAAATGTACTTTTTAAATAAAATATAGTACTACTTAGGCCTAAAATATGAGAAAATAGAGACATTTATACCTAAATGGATGCACATTGAGGCTACACTCATAAGTGAAATAAATAGGACACACATGTGTAAATACTGAATAGTTTCTCTAGCGTGAGAAACTAAAAGTGTAAATAAGGATGAAATGGTATAATACATAATGTGAAATAGGAAGAAAAGGGACAAAGGGAAGGGGAAGTGTGAAGGGTAGGGGAAAGGAAAGAAGAGAATGGAATAAATATGAGAAAATGAAAAAATGGAAAGAAAGACTTTGCAAATAGGGAGATATGGAGGGCTTGAAGGGAGGATGGGAAGGGGGAAAAGCAAGAACCAAAAGAGATTATATAAAGGTGCAAATTTCCAATGATGAATGTCATTATATTGTATACGTAAATTGTACCAGTAAAATAAAATTTAAAAAAAAAGAAAAAAAAAAGAAGAGATCCCACTTGATTGTTTATGCTAGTTCATGGGCAACTGTGGTTTTGTTCATAAAATCTTTTCTTACACCAATGTCTTCAAGAGTTCTCCCTAACCTCTGTTCTAGCCGGTTCAGTATTTGTTTTAATCTTTAGATCTTTAATCCATTTCAATTTTAGTTTAGTGCATGGTGAGAGATATAGCTCTAGTTTTAATCTGTGGGAAGCTGAAACCCAAGTTTTCCAGCACCAATTATTAAAGAATTTATCTTTCCTCCAGTGAGAGTGTTTGGTTCCTTTTTCAAAGATGAGATGGCTGAGTGTGTCTGGTGTTGTTTCTGCATCTTCTAATCTGTTCCACTGGTCCTCAGGTCTGTTTCTTTGCCAGTACCATGCTGTTTTTATCACAGTAGCTTTGTAGTATAGTTGCAGGTTGGGGGTTGTGATACCCTCTGCCATGTCTCTGTTGCCTAGAATTGCTTTTGCTATTCTGGGTCTCTTCTTGTTCCAAATGAATTTTTGGATTGTTTTCTCAAGGTCCATGAAGGATGCTGCTGGGATCTCAATTGGAATTGCATTAAATCTATATAGTAGTTTTGGAAGTATGGCCATTTTCACTATATTGATTCTTCCTACCCAGGAGCAGAAGATGTCTGTCCATTTTCTGATATCATCTTCAATCTCTCTTTTCAGAGTGCCATAGTTTTCAGAGAAGAGGTCTTTGATTTCTTTTTTTAGGTTGATTCCTAGGTATTTCAGTTTTTTGGATGCTATTGTGAAAGGAATTATTTGCCATATTTCTCTCTCAGTGAGTCTGTCATTTGTGTAGAGGAAAGCTATTGATGTTTGTGTGTTGACCTTGTATCCAGCTACTTGACTGAATTTGGTTATTAAGTCTAGAAGACTTTTGGTGGAGTTCTTGAGGTCTTCTGTATACAGTATCATGTCATCTGCAAATAATGAGAACTTGACTTCTTCATTTCCTATCTTAATTGCTTTTATTTTTCTCTTGTCTCATTGTAATCGCTAATGTTTCCAAAACTATATTGAACAGGAGTCATGATAGTGGACATCCTTGTCTTGTTCCTGATTTTAATGTGAAGGATTTCAGTTTTTGACTATTTGGTATGATACTGGCTATTGTTTTTTCATAGATAGATTTTATCAGATTGAGATAAAGATTGTTCCAATTTTTTTGTAGGATTTTTATCATAAATGTGTGTTGGATTTTGTCAAATGGTTTTTCTGCATCTCTTGTGATGATCATATGGTTTTTGTCCTTGGCTCTATTGATATAGTGTATTACATTGATTAATTTTTGTATGTTGAACCATCCCTGCATCCCCAGGATGAATCCCACTTGATCAGGGTGTATGATCTTCTTGATGATCTTCTGCCTTCTATTTGTCAGTATCTTATTAATGGTTTTTTGCATCTATGCTCATTAGTGAGATTGGCCTATAGTTCTCTTTTTCAGTTGGGTCTTTCTCTGCTTTGGGGATCAAGGTGATGCTTGCTTCCAGGAATGAATTTGGGAGTATTGCTTCCCTTTCAATTTCATTGAAGAATTTAAACAGCAGTGGCAGTAATTCCTCTCTAAATGTCTTGTAGAATTCAGCAGTGAAGCCATCAGGGCCTTGGCTTTTCTAAGTTGATAAGTTTTTAAATATGTTTTCAATTTCATTGGTTGATATTGGGTTGTTTAAAATTTTTAGGTCTTCTTAATTCAACTTTGGTAATTCATATGTATCTAGGAATCTGTCCATTTCTTCTGTGTTTTCCGTCTTATTGGCATATAGGTTCTGGAAGTAGGTATTGATGATCCTCTGGATTTCTGCTGGGTCTGTTGTAATTTCACCCTTTTCATTCCTAATTGCATGGATTTGGGCCTTTTCTTTCCTTTTTCTGATAAGGTTGGCTAAGGGTTTGTCAATTTTGTTGATTCTTTCAAAGAACCAACTCTTGGCTTCATTGATTTTTTTGCATCATCCTCCTAATCTCCATTGCATTGATTTCTCCTCTGATCTTTATAATTTCCTCCCTTGTATGAGCTTTGGGGTTGTCCTGCTCTTCTTTTTCTAGAAGCTTGAAGTTCAGCATCAGGTTGTTTAATTGGGCTCATTCTGTTTTCCTAATATGCGTATTCACCGCTATGAATTTCCCCCATAAGACTGCTTTCATTGTGTCCCATAGATCCCAATATGTTGTATTGTCATTGTCATTTAATTGAAGGAACTGTCTGATTTCTTCTTTAATTTCTTCCATGACCCACTGCTTATTCAGAAGTGTGTTGTCCAATTTCCATGTGTTTATGAAATTTTTCCAGTTTCTTTTGCTATGGATCTCCAATTTCATTGCACTATAGTCTGATAATATACAGGGGATAACTTCAATTCCTTTGCACTTACCTAAACATGTTCTATGTGTGAGTATGTGTTCTATTTTTGAGAAAAAACCATGTGCAGCTGAGAAGAATGTGTATTCTGATTTTGTGGGGTGGAAGACTCTGTGAACATCTGTTAAGTTCATTTGTTCAAGAGTTTGACTGAGTTCTAGTATTTCATGACTTATTTTTTGTTTAGTTGATCTATCTATTTGTGACAGTGGGGTATTGAGGTCCCCCAGTACAATTGCATTAGTGCATATATGACTTTTCATGTCTGTTAGTATTTGTTTTATATAGTTGGGTGCACTAGTGTTTGGTGCATAGATATTTATGATTGTCATCTCTTCCTGTTGGATTGTTCCCTTTACAAGGATGTAGTGTCCTTTGTTGTCTCTCTTAATCAGTGTTGGTGTGAAATCTACCTGATCTGCAATTGAATAGCTACTCCTGCTTTTTTTCGGGTTCCTCTTTCATGGAGTATTTTTTCCACCCTTTAACTTTCACTCTATGAGTTTCATTTTGAATTAAGTGTGTTTCTTGTATTCAGCTTATTGTTTGATTTTGCTTTTTGACCCATTTTGCCAGTCTATTTCTTTTGATTGGTGAATTGAGACCATTAATGTTGATGGTTATAACTGAAACATACTGACTTATCATTGCCATGACTTTTTCTTTTTGTTGGGTTCTCCCCCTTTACATTTAATTTCTTGTCATGCCAGATGGGTTCATTCTGCTTTGCTTCCTGGGGTTGTGATCCTCAATGTCTCTTCCTAGGATATTGTCTAAAAGTTTTTTGAGTGCTGGTTTGGTATTCACAAAGTTCCTAAGGTGCTCTTTGTCATGAAAGTATCTTATTTCTCCATCCATTTTGAAAGATAGTTTTTCAGGGTACATCAATCTGGGTTGGAGGCTGTTTCCTTTTAGGGCTTGGAATATGTCATTCCAAGCTCTTCTTGCCTTGATGGTTTGTGTTGAGAAGTCTGCTGTGATTCTGATGGGTTTTCCTTTGCATGTGATTTGTTTCTTTTCTCTGACTGCTTGGAGAACTTTGTTCTTCTGTTGTGTTTCTGGAATCTTAACAATTATATGCCTATGTGTAGATTTCTTTTTTGATCAAGGCTATTTGGAGTCCTATATGCCTCACTTATCTGTATGTCAAGCTCTTTTCCCCTGCTTGGGAAGTTTTCTGCCATTATTTCTCTGAAGAGATTTTTTATGTCATCTGCACTCTCTCCTGTTTCTTCATTGAGCCCAATCAGTCTTATGTTATTCTTCTTTGCATCATCTAGCAGCTGCTGGATTGATTTCTCATGTTCCCTTATAATTTTGAAGCAATTTTTCTTTTCCTGGTCATTAATTGGAATCTTATCTTCTATATCTGAAATTCTGTCCTCACATTAGCTCATTCTGCTGTGTAGACTTTCAATGGAGTTTTTCATGTCCTGGAAATCTATTTGCATCTGTTTTATGGATTCCATTTGTTTCCCATGTTGGGATTCCATCATGTTCCTGAGCTCCTCTCTAGATTTATTAATCATGTCTTGCACTAGGGGGACAATTTCTCCTGTTATCTGAGAAATTATTTCTGATTTCATTTTTTCCAGATCCCCTTTTGTTGCCAGTTCAGTGGGTCCAGGTGGTTGAGTATCAGAGTGTTCCATCTCATTTCCCTTTGGGGTTGCTGTAGGTGATCTGGAAGCCTGGTTTTGATACTTATTTACATGTCTTCTCATTTCAACGGGGGGATGCTGTTGGTGCCTGCACAGCTCACCTCCTCTGGGCTGGGAATCATGGAATGTTGGCCTGGAAGCCCCTTCCTCTGTGCTGGGAGCAGTGAAATGGCAGCCCAGAAGCCCCTTCTTCTATCACAGGTGTTGATTCTTTGAGAGATGTCCTTCGAACTGGGGCAGACTGTCAGGCTGGCTTGTGGCATCTGACTCCATGCTGCAGATGGATATCAAGGGGTGGCAGCGACTAATCCAGAAGGCAGTGGGCTCCACTGGGGCTGAGCGTGTTCATGGCTGAGTGTGGGGAGCCCGAGCACAGAAGAAGAGCCAAGGTGGAACCAGAACCCAGAACACGTCCCTGATATCTGAGGCCAGACCCAGACTGTCAGGCTCTCTTCTTATTAAAAAAACTTCTGCACTGCAAGAGAAACCACCAACAGTGTGAAGAGACAACCCACAATGTGGGAAAAAATCTTCACCTGCTGTTCCTCAGACAAAGATCTACTATCTCGAATCTATAAAGAACTTTAAAAAATCAGAGCTCCCAAATTTAAAGACGCAATCCAAAAATGGCCATCTGAAATGAACAGACATTTCTCAGACAAAGAATTAGAAATAGCAAATAAACATATGAAAAAATGTTCAACATCACTGGTCATTCAAGAGATGCAAATGAAAACAACACTGAGATTCCACCTCACCCCAGAAAGAATGGCTGGTACCATGAAATCAACCAATAACAAATGCTGGTGGGGCTGTGGGGAAAGAGGAACCCTACTCCATTGCTGGTGGAAGTGTAGACTGGTGTAACCAATGTGAAAATCACTATGGAGATACTTCAAAGAACTAGGACTGGAAGTTCCATTTGACCCAGCTATTTCCATGCTGGGTATCTTCCCCAAAGAATTAAAAGAATCATATCACAGTGTTTTATGTGTACCCATGTTCATAGCAGTACAATTTGTAATAGCTAAAACTTGGAAACAGCCCAGTTGCTCATCAACCGGAGACTGGATCAAGAAAATGTGGTTTAATAAATGGAGCACTACTCAGCCATAAAAAATGAGAAATTAGAGACATTTAGAGCTAAATAGATGCATATTGAGGCGGTACTCTTAAGTGAAATAAATAAGACACACGTGTAAATACTGAATAGTTTCTCTAATGTGAGAAACTGAAAGTGTAAATAGGGACTAAAAGATCTTATAGATAATGTGAAAAAGGAATAAAAGGGTCAAAGGGGAAGGGGAATTGGGAAGGGTAGGGGAAAGGACGGAAGGGAATGGAATTAATATGAGAAAATGAAAAAATGGAAACAAAGTCTTTGTAAATAGAGAAGGATAGAGGGTTTAAGGGAGGCCAGGGGAATGGGAAAACAATAAGAAACAAGGAGATTATTTAGAGGTGCAGATTTCCAATGATGAATGTCATTATATTGTATACCTAAAATATATCAATAAAACTAATTTAAAATATTATAATTTAGAGTAATTTTTTATATTAAATAGTAGCTCATGTTCAGTGTAGAGCACTTTAAATCGTTTTTAAACAAGCAAACAAAAACTGCATATCTATAAATCCACATGTAGATATATAGAAAGAGGACTACTGGAAGATTATATACCAAACTGTAAGCAGAGATTATTTTCAATGATGTTTCCAGTTATTCTTTTCTTTTTTAAAACTTGTATTTTTAAGTAGTTCTACAAATAACATGGATAAAATATTTCCAATGGTTAAAAATGTAACTGAACATTGTTTTAAAGGTATCTTGCACAGAAACTGAGTAGAAAAAGTCCCTGTCACTTTGAGGCCTGGAAAGATGGAACAATTAGAAGCAACTATGACACAAGAAAATACACTCTCGTTTTCATGTAAAAGCACTTAGGTTCAAATTCTAGTTTTTTATCAACTGAGGGACCCTGGGTGACTCACTTATTCCTCTAAGTTTTAACTTCTTCAGCAGAAGTTCCCAAATGAGAAAAGAAAATGCCCAAGCAAGTTCCATCTGAATAACGAGATTTCACAATTTCCAGTTCGCTGTTATATTCAGTAGCTCAACCCATACACCCTTAAAGTGAAGATGACTTGTACCTTACATCCTTTGCTTTAAAGAATTATTTTCTTGTTAAAATGGAACATACCCTTTTAGAAGAGAAGAAAGCAGTAAGTAATAGAGCTATGTTTGTTACCCCAGACCCCTAATAATTAGTAAAACATCACCCTAGGAGTTGTGGCCCTTGGTTGAGTGGGGCCCACATCCTATTCTACTCATGCCATATCTCCTGTCTTGAGACCTAGTAGGTTCATAGTGTCAAGTCAATTTATAGGGCACACCCGCATAAGTGTTTCAAATTATATGTACTTTAAAAAAATGAATGTTTACCTCCATTGCAGCAAAATTTAAATACTTAACTAATACATGATTATACTTTGCTAACCATTTAGCTGCTAAATAAAAACTGTGTAACATTAGAGATGAAAATTGCTGCTCTTAGGTACTGGGGCGTCATATTGGGTGGCAAGCCAGGAACTGCCTCTTTCCTCTGTCAAAGGTCCTCTCACCACCACCACCTCACCAGTGGTTTAGAGATGCACACCTCCGACTTATGACCAGGGAATGAAGAGGTCCAGAGTAGAACTTTGAAATACTCACAATGTGCTCTCCTAGGTCAGTGGGGAAGGCGAGTTTCTTTACAGTAGAAGGCATCAGCTTGTCCATGGTGCTTGAGTAATCCCAGTTGCTGAAGTGAGACTCCAAGGCTGAACTTGCGTCTGAAACATGGCTTGAGTTCACGCTGGTTCTCAAGTCGGCACATTTACAGGAGAACAAACTTTAGGCCTTGAGCGTCTCAGTATACTCATCTTCAAAATGGGACTACTTGCAATATGTGTCATGAAGATCAGATGAGTTAATATACAGAAAACATTTTAATGAGGTAAAGCCATGCTAGATTTCATAAATATTAGTTGCTGCTGCTCTTACAACTGCTCCATGTCTCCAGGAAAAACCTGGCTGATTTTTCAAAAGGCCTCATCTGAGATGAGACAGATTAAATTGGAATCTTTGCAAACTAAGTGGCAAAATAAAAACAATTGTTCAGATTACTAAAGCCATGAAATTATTTGACTAAAAGTCTTTTACACATTCCTTCATTCTTTACTTGGTGGGCACAAACACAGCTCTAAGTATTCAGAAAGGATAGTTTTGTAGTTCAAAGAAATCTTATAGATATCTGGTATCTTCACCTTAGTTTATTTTTCCATCAGAGGGGTGGACTACAATGACAGTGTTACCCAGCTGGATACCAAGGTTAAACCTAGTTTGCTTGCCCCATGATCCTGTACTATCTCTATTGTGGCCTAGAATACACCATCTTTAAACTCAAGGAAACAGCTGTACTACTCTTTAGTTTTGAAACATTAAAAGAGACATTTCTAACAATTCTACATTTTATAACTTACCCTATATAGAAGACCACATATTCACACATACACGTGCACACATACACAGACACACACACACACACTCTTAATTTTCAACCATTAGGCTGCTAGATCCAGAGCTTGCACATACATCTTTATAGGAAAATTCAAGCTCCCTCGTGTAGCTGATTTTTCAGTAGTGTTTTGTGGAGGAATGAGCAGAATGATAATGTGGCCTACTACGCTGGTATAAGCACATGGCTGGCTGGCTGCACGGCAGTGATGTTGTTCCTTGGTTCTAGGAAGCACTGATGGAGAATCTCTTTGTTTTCTGTAACATGAAAAGGACACTTGGTCAAAGCATTTTACTCCTTCATTCATTTCAAAACTAACATACAGAGTTAAATGGACACAGTGCTGAAGTAGGTGGTTGTCATGCTGTGGAAGGGAGTATTGCCAGTTGCTGGACCTTTGTTGTTCTAGACTGACAGTTCAAGACAGTGTCATGAATTTTACTTTTTCAAAGTTAACTTTATAAGAAATTAGAAACTCTTCATATTTGGCCAAAATTCATATGATATCAGTTTATTTTCTATTCTTGCCTTCATTGTCTTTATTTGCACCATTATCTTGATTGAAGCACAAGTAGATAATAAGATACAAACATTGAAATAAATGCAACATAAATAACTAGAAAAAATAAATAAGTAGAAATAGGGTGGAATAAAAAAAAGCATTTCTTAATAAAATAGGCAAGGAACACATTTCGAACATGCATTTTCTTGTAAGTATTTTCACAAGTTTGATAATTATATTAATTTTATTTAAAGTTATCTAAGATTAGCTTATATCAGAAAAAAATACATGCTTGGTACTATACTATAAAACTATAAAATCTAATTGGATAGTGAAATTCACTAGAAATTATAGCCATAAAAATTAGAACACAATAATTACAGATTTTAGAAATTTACTGTCTAAGAAAGATTGTGCATACATTAGGAAGCTCTGTGCAAGTAATGTAATGAAATATTTATTCAGAAGTGAACTAAGTGAGATTGGTGAAGATTATTAAGGTCATCATAGAGACATTAAACCAAGAAGGAGGAGGAGAAAGATTCTGAAAATAGAATCAATGGAACGCTTAGGGTGAGAAATCCACCAAGAACAAAATATGTGTTTGTCAAGACCCAGTGCATAAAAAATGGTTTTTGAATGGTTGTACAAATAGTTTTATTTTTCAAAAGTAATGGGAAATACATTTTACATAATATAATCAGAAAAGGAAGACTGCATTTTTGTATTAAGTTCTTTTATTGGTACATTGTAGGTATCCAACACAATTACATTTCTCATTGGGAACTTGTACCTTTACATAATGCATCTTGGTTCTTATTTTTTCCCCATTCCTAGCCCTCCCTTCACACCCTCCACCCTAGGAAGACTGCATTTTGTACAGAGCTTATTGTAAATTCATTTTCTTTGTTATGGCTTAACTAGCTGCAGCTTCTCACCTCTAATCATAACAGACTCCGGTTTAATTATGTTTCAAGTTCTAAAGATGAGTTAACCTCTTACACAGGGAATTTGTCTTGCATTTATCAGGAAAAAAAGTAGGAGAAGGAAAGTGGTCTCTATTCTGATTAACCATTTAACTGACCACTATCTTCACTTCTCTAGATGATTCTTTCAGACATTAGAAGGAAGCACCATACTATGGACAGGATGCAAGAGGATCACAGAAAAAACACAATTTCCAATAGTTTTACAAATTGTCCTTTAACAGCTGGGCATGGTAGCACAAGCCTGTCATCCTAGCACGTGGGTGGCTGAGGCAGGAGGATTGCTGTGTGTTGGAGGCCAGCCTGGGGTACATGGCAAGACCTTGTCTCAAAAACCAAAACAACAAAATTGTTCTTCAACACACAGCAGAGAGACTGAGAACTATAACAGAGATTTCACTCCAGTGCAAGGAAGTTGTACCTTTTGAGACTGGTAAAGAAGCTTTCTAGAAAAAGCAGAATACTATAACTGAAAACATAGCCATACATCATTATCTTTCCATCCAGCTAAAAAAATCAATTCTTTAGCTTACCCTTGCAACTTTAATTGCAAGGCTGATTACATCACAGAACAGCAAACATGAGATTAGGTCTGAAAATATGTAATATACTTTGGTAATCAAATAACAACAAAACTATAGAAAATATAGCATCCTTTCATGTAATGAGCTTGTGCTTTAACATATCCTGAAACACACACACACATGCACACACACAAACACATACCATATATTGAAACAGTATATTTGAAAAACTTAACCTTTATTTGTTCTACATATCAAGGTTTAGACAGGGACTACTGAATCTCATACTGTTCTTTGTGACCAACCAACCTCCCTCTCCCTCCTTCCCTCCCCTCCCCTCCTCCTCCTTCCTTCCTTCCTTCCTTCCTTCCTTCCTTCCTTCCTTCCTTCCTTCCTTCCTGATACTAGGGATTGAACACAGGGGTTTGAGCATGCTATGCAACTGTTCTACCTCTGAGCTACATCCCCAACCCTTATGTTTTGTGACATTTTTTTCCTATTTCAAGAATGTAGGAAAACAGAGGTAGTACTCAACATCATTACCTTTCTTAGGTTCTAGATACTAAAGTAAGAGCAGTGAGTGATGCACCAGTAAGAAAGGGCTTGCTGTTTATTGGATTATCATTTTCAGAAATGTAAATTTTAGTGTTAGCTTTAATTAGTTTTTTGGAATTAACTGGTGCTTATTCTCAATGACTGTTTTACACTGTAAGATTTCCTGGATATAGTTTCAAATGCTGAATGCTGAAGTTGCCAGTGTCCAGCAAGAAAACATGATTTTTCTATGATCAATAATACGGCACAACCAAAATAACTTGCCTGTCTTTAAAATGAAAAAGACAGGAGATAGAGGGTTTAAAAACAGGAAAAGAAAGCCAAAAGAACCCCAAATGATAGCATCCCCTTCCTTAAAAGATTATCTTCATGTTTAAAAACTGAAAGTGTGCTGAAATTCACCATTGATAAGAAAACTGAACATGTTAGACTCTACTGGACCCTGGCTTCATTGCAGCCTGGTGTATCTGATTCAACGATAAGTTCACATTTTTCTATGTTAAATTCTTTCATACAATAGAACCCTAAAAAAAGAGAATATAGACTAAAGAGTAAGTTGCACAATGAGATTTAATCTATGTAAAATATGTCCCAGAAGAAATGTCTTTTACTTTGATCATATCCCTTGAAACAAGATCCCCTGCTGGAAACCACAATAAAATGAGAGCTTGGGAAAAAACTCATCTGGCAGGCAAGCTTGCTTTTTAAAGTAAAAGTTCACCAAGCCCACCAAGACCATGATCCTGGGGTGGGCTTAATTAATGTCAATGAAATCTTAAAGGTTCCCTGAGGCTTTAAGGGGAAAATAAATCTCCCTCGGTTCTCTGTTTCTTTCTGTCTGAGGTACTCAGGATTGGAGACACTCCACCACCACACGGGCACACACATGTGCACACATCACACATGTGCACACATCACACATGTGTACACACGCGATATATGTCTGTTTTATTGTGATGTGTTTTTTTTAAAAATCTTATTCAGAAACAAATGTGCACTAGCATTGTTCTCAACATGGCTTCATACTCTCAGCAGTTATCTTGCTTCTTGTCATCAGAAGGATTTAACTCATTCCTTGTTTCTCTAAGTAAATGGGCACAGTGACATTTCTGTCTTGCTTTTGGGTTTTGTCCTTGACATTGTTCTTTTTTTTGTTTGAGATAAGCCTGCTCAGTTTGCCCAGGCTGGCCTTGAACTCATGATCCCCTTGCCTTAGCCTCCTGTGTGCTGGGATTGGAGGCATGCACTATCACACCCAGCTTTCAGATTTATATTTAATGCACAGTGCTGCTGCTTTGTCAAGCTCAATCGTTATTTTTCCTTAAAATTTAATTCCATGTTAAATAGTTCCTCAATGAATTGAAAGAGCTTGACTTTTTCCAAGTATGCACTCCATTTCACTTCATTCAGAGTCAGTGAGATTCTGGACTTGATTTCATATCCTTCTACTAGATACAAATGAATGCAAATGTCAATACAGTGATTAATTTTATTCTATATTGGTTATGTGTAAGAAGACTCACCAAGCATAGGTTCACAAATCATAGCAAAACATGTAGTCTCAGTTATATGGTTAATGCTGATTCACTGGCCTGACAATGACAATTCTAACCTATACACAATCTTGTGATTTTCCATGTGAAACACACACACAAATATCTAAATTATAATGGGTAAGCAGTTGAACCATACCCAGGAAAACAATCATATTCATTCCTCACCTATACTCAGAAAAATGATCATTTTTTTTACTTCTTTTCCAGTTGATTTCCTCCTGCCTTCCAATCACGCCAGCTACAACACGTCGAGCCTCTGAGTAACTTGGAAGAAAAGGGGCAAAGGGGAAAGGGAAGTGGGAAGGGTAGGGGAAAGGAAAGAAGGGAATGGAATTAATATGAGAAAATGAAAAAATGGAAACAAAGTCTTTGTAAATAGGGAGGGATGGAGGGGTTGAAGGGAGGGCAGGGGAATGGGGAAAAAATAAGAACCAAGAGAGTATGTAAAGGTGCAAATTCCCAAGGATGAATGTCATTATATTGTATACCTTAAAATGTACCAATAAAATTAATAAAAAACTTTTATAATGCAGACTTCAGTTTTCTAAAAATCTCAGAAATACACAAGTGGTCTTAACAATCATGGTGTGACTGCCGTGTGGTTTCATATTGCCTTTGTAGTTTCTAAGACACTCTAACATTATTTAATTAGCTAAAATTTCTCCTCTCTTGAGAAATGGAAACTCAATGAAATGTCAACAATGCTGTCAGTCTGCTTCAGGCTAAACTCATTACACAAGAACTGAAGGTAAAAATAGTCCAAGGCAGAATTCTTTGTCATAATTTTGAGGCCCACACCTTATGTCAATGAAATCCATAAGATTCTAGGCAAATGCTAAATTGGGAAGAGTAGCTAATAAATTATCTCAACAGAGGCAATAATTGATCAGTCCTTGCATAGAAATTAATCTAATTAGGCAAATAACATATTAGGTTCTGTTGGGGATTATCTGAGTACTACATTTATTGCTTGATGAACCTTTGGTTCTGCTCTGACCTGAAAATGGTCTGTGCTGCTCTGTATTTCCAAAATGAATCTTTTACTCTAAGAAAGAAAAAAAAAATCAGTGTCTTTTTAAGCCAAGTACAGCCAGGAATGGAACAAAAGTGCCTTACTTTATCTGAATTTATCACAGAGGTTTGGAATCCATAGACTCATTACTAAAGATAATAAAATTTGCCATTTTCTATTGTCTGAGGATTTATAAAGGCTAAATTTCTTAATTTATTTAAATTGATGATTGGAAAGAGCAAACTACAAAAACAAGTGCTATATACTGAAGGCATGTGAATTACCTCCTTTTCAAGGATAATGCAAATTAGAAATACGTAAAGCTTTGTCTGCACCTGGGGTCTTTAATGAGGATAAAGAAAAATCAGACAGAGATTCTCCTGGGGAAAGAGAGGATCGTTATTTGAATAACCTGCAGTGAATTCTAATCAATGCGACGTGACTTTGAAAATGAATGTGGTCTTTCAACCCGCTGTACTTGAGCTGTAATATTAATCATAACTTCATGGTAGAGTAAAGCTTATGACAAATGCTTTTCCAGTGGACTCAGAGTGGCCTGGGTAATGCCAAAGAAATATGGAGCCATGGAAATACAAGGGCTCTTCCCTTTGGCTCCTTGCTAGCCAATTTATTGGCTAGTGCATTCTGTTATCTTTCTTTGATTATCTCAAAAGAGGTTGATGTAAATTGCATGTCATAACAGTAATTGTTCTCTTTTTTTTCAAAGGTGACATTTTCCATGTAGTGTATTTCCTGACACGGTCTTAGGAGTGTTATTTAACATTAAATTATACCAGGAAGCTGGTGTGCCAATCTGCTAAGGATGCATTAAGCAGCCCAGAAAACCTCTGCAGCACAGAAGGAATTGGAGCTCTGCCCCAGTAGAGCCCTGAATTCTCATAAGTGCATCCTGGACCTGAAGAAGGTTGAATATAAACATAGCAGATTTCCTGGTATGCTAGATAGAAAAGTGATGCTGACTTAAATAATAATTTTCAAAAAAATCAGTTATCAACTATTTTCCATCTTAAAAGAAAATGTAATTAGTTTTTGACAAGTTGACATTAAAAGGCTTACAGCAGAACACAATGTGTTAAAGCTGAATTCTCAAGAACCATAGGAGGAAGGAAGATGATGATAAAATAAACATCTTAAAATAATTTAAATAATTTTTGTCTGGAAGTTATTCCCAGGAAAGAAGAGGAGTGCATATTTGTGTTAGCCTGATGGAAACTACGTAGGCGTCAGAGCTGTCATCCTGGCCTGGCCATTGCTGTCACTGTGATGTTCTAAAGTGAAGCACAAACGGTGCCCCTTGTGAGGTCATCAGTGTGTGACATCGGCTGGGGATGCAGCCATGTTTGTCAGCAAAACAGAAGCTGATTCCTCAAATATACATTCTCACCAGAGTCCTTGCTAATCTGAGGACAGATACAAAGCTTACTCTTGTTTTCTAGAATTTGGGGACCAGAGCCTTCCCAAATCATGTATGTTTTATCTCTTGCATCAATGTTGCAGTCGAATCATCATGGAAACACAAATGCAATATATAGAATGTAAAAGAAATGTGTGTGGCATGTATACACATATATGCAGATGTAGATATGTATAAAATATGAAAGGCACATGACAGGTATATGTATATAGAGATGGAATGTAAACACTATTCTATATGTATATAGATACAATAGAGGAAAATAGGTGGGTCACTGAGTTGAAGTTTCAATCCATAACATCATGGCCCTCATTTACATTCATTTATGTTTCTTAGCATGTGTTCTTTAGTGTCACTTTAATATTCTTTGGCTGATAGTTTTATTTCTACTGAAAATTATTCACAACAAATTTATAACTTGTTTTACATATGATTTTAATTTCTAATCCCAATGCTGATGATGTCCAATATTCTTTTATTTTTTCCTTTTGCAATGTGCTAAGAAAGTAGACACTACACAAAATACATACTGGTTTGACCTCCATATTAAAGATGAGAATTCAGAGTTGTGATGTTTAATTAATATGTCAACTTGATTAGGCCATAGAATACCCACTGACTAGGTTAAATGTTATTTCTAGGTGTGTCTTTGAGAGTATTTCTGGATGACATAAGCATTTGAATCATGAGGCTGAGTTAAGCAGATTGTTCTCCTTAATATGAGTATGTGTTTATATAGTCTGTTTCCTGTTGCTATTACTGAATATTATAGACCTGGAAATTTAAAAAGAACAAAGGTTCATTTAGGTCATGGTTTCAGAGCTTGAGGAGCTCACAGTTAAGGGCTGCTTCTGGTGAAGATCCTGCTTCTGATAACTTTCTAGTTCAGGGCGTCACAGGGCCAGATAGTCAAACTGGCTTTTAAAATAGAACCACTCTCAAGACAATCTATTAATCAATTAACTCATAAATGGATTATTCCAGTTATGGTGAACTTAGAACTTTCAATGATACAAACAACCACCAGTGGCATGAGTGCCATAGGGTCACAACCACTGGATTATTCCATTCATGATACACAAAGCTCTCATCATCCAATCACCTCTTAAAGGTCCCACCTGACCCCAGTTTTGAATATTTCATAAAAGGGATGAAATTTCAAAATGAACTTTGGTGGCAACATGCAAATGGTGGCAATGGGCGTCATTCAATCTGCTGGAGGCATGAATAAAATAAAAATATGAGGAAGGGAGAATTTGTGCTTTCTCTTTGTGTGATATCTTGAGCTGGGTATTGAGTGGTCTTCTGTCCTTGAACTGAGACTGACACATAATCTTTCTTGGTTCTCAGTCTGCAACTATCCGCTGGTCTCCCCACCCCCTCTCTGTCTGTCTCTTGTGTGTGCGTGTTATTGGTTCTGTTTTTCTGGAGAACCCTGATACAAGGGTCTTAGAGATGCTATGTTATTTTCTCAATTTATTCCAAGTTGTAAGTGGCAGAGCCAGAAATAAAATCTATACTCCTGATATTAGCATTTCATGATTTTTGGTTGTACAACCATTACTATAATCTAATTTTAGAACATTTTTATCTCCCAGTAAAATACTTCATGCCTGCTTACAGTTAATCTCTGTTACTACCCTTAGCCCTAGGCAACCACTAATCTATTTCTGTCTCCATAGGTTTGCCTTTTCTAGACATTTCATGCAAATGGAATCATATGATATGAGGCCCTTTGTGTCTGGTTTCTTCCACTTAACATAATGTTTTTGAGTTTCATCTATGTTGTTACCTCATGCTTTTTATAATCCATTTGTCTACTCTTCACTCTGCTCATTGCTTCCACTCTATTTTGAGCCATTTCTATTTTGATCTCAACTTTGGATGGGAGGCAAAGATATGCACTATAGCATAGGGGAGAGAACCCTGGGATCGAGGAAGAAGATCTGGGTTTCAATCAAATGAGCAAGACATTTCTCTCTTTCAACTAACTCTCCAGTAAAAATCTTGTTTTCTGAGAATATAAAAAGGGATCAGGCCCATAGTAGTGTTCATAGAGTCACCTAAAATTATACTTTTTTATTATTATATTTCATGATGTGAGCAAAAATCCTTGAATATTTCAATTTTAACAAAACTTATTACAGTAAAAGATACATTGCCAAGAATGATGAGTTATGTGTGTATGAAGCAAGGGGGAATATTTAAAAACATTTTTTATTTTTAATTTTTTCTTTGGTACATGTGTGTAGTATGCAATGTTTACATTCCTTGTGTAGAATTGGTGCATGTACATAACACATCTTAATTAATTTTTTCCACACGTTTTTCCTTACCTCCCTTCTCCTTTCTCCATCTCTTGATTCTCTTTACATTTGAGAAATATCTGTCTCCCTTCTTCCTATTATCTATCTTTTATTATTCTCTTATTTGTAATTTAGGTTTCTCATATGAGAGAAACCATATGACATTTAAGCTTGTGTGTCTGATTTATTTCACTTAAACATTATGGTCTCAAGGTGAATACATTTTTCTACAAATAACTCGTTTATCTTCCTATACAGCAGAGTAGAACTCCACTGTGTGTAAATAACACATTTTCTTTATGCATTCATCTGCTGGTGGTCATGGGGGACTAATGGTAATGTGGCTTTTACAGCAAAGCATTTTTAAAAATTTTAAATATTCACCCACATTTTAAATTACCCCTCACTGATCAACTTGTTCATGGCAATTTCTGTCAAATAAAAACATTATGATGTGTCATCACCCACCTTTTTTGCTGGATCTGGCACTGCGCAGCTTCTGAGTCTTCCCCCAAATCAAAATGATCACGAAAGGTAAATATTTTGAATCCATTCAAGACATCAAACAGCAACTAAAGACAGTCATGAAAGAGGGCTTCCAGAACTGCTTCAGAAAGTGGCTAGAATAAGATAAGTGTGATTAAAGGAAGAGGGAATATTTTGAGGGGAATATATAGCAGTGTGTCTTCTATTATAATAAAATTTTAAAATGTAACAATTCACCATATTGCTTTATTTTACTTCATTGTATCATAGCATCATGAGGTAAATGAACCAAGTTTTTAAAATGAAATAATCTCTATATTCAAAGAATTTTGAATTTATGTGAGAAAGATTGATTAATATCATCTCAATATTTGGGCTAGGGATTTAGGTCAGTGGTTCCGCCACCTGGCTCACAAGCCCAAGGTCCCAAGTTCAACCCCCAGTAACTACCCCCAAATTATAAATATTTATATGTAGTCTCAATAGAAGTAAGAAAATCTAAAATTCTTCTGTTCAAGTCACTATTCCCTAAACTAATCCCAAATTGAAATTTGTGGACACAAATCATAGGCTTTAATTACACAAATCTCATGAACCATTCCCAAATTTTATTTAAGTAGAACATAGTGATGACCATTAGTCCCAAATTGTGGAAACTGCAAAAGAATCACCTATGCTTTAAAAATGCCAAATCTTAAACCTACTAGGATTATAGCTTAAAAATTATTGAACACTAACATGGTTGGATGATGGCTCTGATAGCTTGCTGCTTGTTTCACTATTGTTCACACTTTAACCCTGAGCTTGGCACTCTCAGACTCTTGTATTAACTTTTTATGTTTCACTCTTCTTTGTGTCTGTGTAGTGTGCTTTAAAAGGAGGTTGTATCCTTCATGGTGCTTAAGAAATGGGCTGCTATGGGGAAGATACCCAGCAGGGGAATAACCGGGTCAAATGGGACTTCCAGTCCTAGTTCTTTGAGGTATCTCCATACTGATTTCCACACTGCTTGCACCAGTCTACACTCCCACCAGCAGTGGAGCAGGGCTCCTCTCTCCCCACAGCCCCACCAGCATTTGTTATTGGTTGATTTCATGATAGCAACCATTCTTTCTTGAGTGAGGTGGAATCTCAGTGTTGTTTTCACTTGCATCTCTTGAATGACCAGTGGTGTTGAACATTTTTTTCATAAGTTTATTTGCTATTCTACTTCTTTGTCTGAGAAATTTCTGTTCATTTCAGATGCCCATTTTGGGATTGGGTCTTTAAATTTGGGAGGTCTGATTTTTTAAAGTTCTTTATAGATTCGAGATAGTAGACCTTTGTCTGAGGAACAGCAGGTGAAGAATTTTTCCCACATTGTGGGTTGTCTCTTCACACTGCTGGTAGTTTCTCTTGCTGTGCAGAAGCTTTTTAATAAGAAGAGATCCCACTCGTTGATTGTGCTAGTTCATGGGCAACTGAGGTTTTGTTCATATAATCTTTTCCTACACCAATATCTTCAAGAGTTCTACCTAACCTCTGTTCCAGACTATTCAGTGTTTCTATTTTAATATTTAGATCTTTAATCCATTTTGATTTTAATTTAGTGCATGGTGAGAAATATAGGTCTAGTTTTAAATTTTTTTTACACTGATTACAAGGAATTATTTTAATTTTGAAAAATACCGTGGAAACTAGTATTGTGTATTTCAGAACTACACTGACATATTCTTTGGGAATAAGGAAATTTGGGGAATAAATTTTCCCTCTGAGAATTAAGCCAAGAAATCAACACATAAGAGGGTAAAGCAGATACATATATGACCACTTGAAACAGACAGAATATCTATCCCCTTGGTCTATAAGATTTGACTATAACCTGATTATTTATGAATACCTATGGGCTCAACCATGTGGTCAGCCATAAAAGAACAGAAAAGAGAGAGGCATTGACAGCACTCATCTAAATACTACCTAGGGAGGCGAGATTATTAGCCAGGAACTTTTCTATAATTGGTAAAACAAGATGTTTAGAAGTGGATGAAACTAATCCTGTTGAGAAGAAAACATAAATATTTAAGATACAGGAAAGAGAAAGGAAAATCTATAACATAGATTTCCTGAAAAGACAAACGCTGGGATCCAAAGCACAGATAGAGAAATTGACCTTGGATAGGGAGAGACATCCCTTCTATCCTGACACAGGGTCAACAGGGCTGGATGAGAAGAGACATACATGGGTTTGGAAAGAGTCAGAGAAACATTTGCTGTTTCCTCAAATATCGAGGTGCCATATTTTGAGGTAGCAGTCCTGAATGCACTCATTCTTTTTTTTGCCCCATTAAGTATATTGGTACATTTAAGGTATAAAATACATTTACATACATCATTGGGATCTTGTACCATTACACGAGTATCTTGGTTCTTATTTTTTTCCCCTTCCCCTGCCCTCCTTTCACCCCCTCCACCCTTCTCTATTTGCAAAGACTTTGTTTCCATTTTTTTTCCTTTTCTCATATTTTTTCTTTTCCCTTTTTTCCTTTCCCCTACCCCTCCCACTTCCTCTGCTCCTTTAGACCTTTTCTTCCTATTACATAATATCAATTATACCTTTTTAAAATTACAATATCAAGATTTAGAGGACATTACCACAGATTTTACAGAATTTAAAAGGATATAGAAAGAATATTACAAAAATCATTTTTGAAATAAATTTGACAACTTCTACGAAGTACCTTGGAAGATGAAATAATAAAATTGACACTGGAAGAAATATAAAATTTGAATAGCACCTATTAAAGAAATTATATTCCTAGCTTGAAAACCTACCTATATGACAACAACAGGCTCATATACATTTTAACTGATGAGTTATATCAAACATTTAAAGCAGAAAAAAGAAGGAACACTTCTCCCCTCGTTTTAGGAAATCAACATTGTTCTAATACTAAAACTGGATAAAGAAAGATAATAGAAGAAAAAGTATGAACATAGATAAAAACTTGTTTAACAAAACAAACTATTAGAAGTCAAATCTGTCAGTATGTAGAAAGTGGTTTTATTATAGGGATGGCAATGTTGGTTCAGCACTGGAAGATCCACACCCAAAAGTCATCATTTTAACAGAGGAAAGGAAAAAGCTATGTGATCCTATCAGTAGTTGCAGAAAAAATATTGGACTAAATTTTCTACACCTGTTCATGGTAAAAGCTATCAGGAGACTAGAAGTAGAACAGAACCTTCTCAACACATAAAAGACATGTACTCCATACTTCCAGCAAAAATGCCTTATAAGAATGGAGAAGATACAATGCTTTCACTCTAAGGTGGGAAACAAGAGCAGATACACCTACTATTCATCTGTCTATTAAACCTTGAAACATAGGCCCAAGCCAAAGTAGTCTGGCAATAAAATGACACAATTAGGATAGGATTGGAAAGTAGAAGCAAAATCTTTATATGTAGATGAAATGATCATCTACTAAGAAAATACTAAAAATCTCTAGGAACCCCTAAAACGTGTATTTGAATTTAGCAGGATTAGAAAACACAAGGTATATATATAAATTCAGGTCTATGTATACTTGCTATGAATGAACAATTGGATATTGAAATTTAAAAGTTATGTAGGAGTACAAAGGACCTAGAAAAGTAAAAAGAAAAAGAAAAAAAAAACAGTGTTGGAAGACGTTTAGTACCCAATTGTAAAACTTCCTCTAAAACTACAGTAATCAAGGCAGTGTTAGTATGAGGAAAGACATATAGATCATTGGAATAAAACAGAGAATCTAGAAATAGAACCACTCATATATGGTGCACTGAGTTTTGAAAGATTATTTAATACTAGCATTTTATAGAATATAAACCCAATTCAAGAGCTGAGGAAAAGATAGTGTTTTCAGCAAGTGGCACTGGAACACCTGGTATCCGTATATAAAAAATTAACCTCAACTCTTTATTTCCATACATAAAAATAACTTGAAAGGATCTATGAACCTAAATAGGAAAGCCTAAAAGTATAAAACTTTAAGAAGAAATTATAAGGGAAAATGTTTATGAATTTAGGGTAGGCAAGAACTTCCTAGGATACAAAAAGCATGATATATAAGAGAAAAAAATTGATAAATGAGATTCCATCAAAATTTAGAACTCTTACAGCTCATTAATAGACAACCTAATTAAACAGTAGACATAAGAAGATATAAATAGCCAGTACAGCACAAGGAAAGGTGTGCAACACTAGAATCAGAAAAATAATAATCAATACAATAAAAAGATTGAATTAGGGAGATGAACTTTAAAGTTTTAAAAGACTTGTCATGACTTTTTCTTTTTGTTGGAGTCTCCCCCTTTGCGTTTAATTTGTCATGCCCAATGGATTCATTCTGCTGGGCTTTCTGGGGTTGTGATCCTCATTGTCTTTTCCTAGGGTATTGTCTAAAATTTTTTGGAGTGCGGGTTTTGGTATTCATGAAGTTCCTGAGGTGCTCTTTATCATGCAAGTATCTTATTTCTCCATCAATTTTGAAAGATAGTTTTGCAGGATACATCAATCTGGTTGGAGGCTGTTTTCCTTTAGGGCTTGAAATACATCACTCCAAGCTCTTCTTGCCTTGAGGGTTTGCATTGAGAAGTCTGCTGTATTCTGATGGGCTTTCCTTTGTATGTGATTTGTTT